>NC_056736.1:554454509-554754509 GCF_019279795.1 Protopterus annectens | reverse complement strand
TCTTGCATGGGTGTGTGTGCATTTCTGATGGGAGTCATCATCCACGGCTCCAGTGCATAGCCAGCATCCCCCACAAGGTGGCCATATGGGATGTCCCCCCTGACAAATATCTAATACAGCTGTGAGGCATGCCAGATGTGGGAGTCATGGTAGCTTCCAGGGCTGCCAGCACACACATCCGTGATAATGCCCTGGGCATTGCACATGACCTGGAGGTTGATGGAGTGGTATTCCTTGCGGTTTATGTAGCGCCTACCATGCTCACCAGGTGGTGACTTGATATGTATGTGCATGCAGTCTATTGCACAAAGTACCTCCGGGTAGTGTGCCACATGGTGGAAGAGACGCATATTGCTGGCCAACTCCTCCTGAGTTCGGGGGAAGTATATATGCTTATTGGCATGTGGTAACATGGCATCCAGGAACTGGTGGATCCCTGGATGCTGATGCCTGTGAGATCCCCATGATATCTCCAGTTGGCCTTTGAAAGGTACCTGTGGTTAGTATTCTCAAGCTTACACATACCTTCATGTCCACTGGGATGGGTTCCCCTCTGTTGTTTCTGGATCTCAGGCGTGGCTGGCACAGTTCAACTATTTGCTGTATGATGTCCCTGTCCACCCTATAATGCTCTACTATCTCCAGATCATGTAGCCCCTGGTAGGTTACCCTTGGACTGAACACTCTTCTCCTCCTCCAGGGCCTGATGTGGTTGTCAGCATCATCCTCCACAACACTTTCAGTCTCCAACACATGGTGATGCATCACAGCTATGGCAGCTCCCAACAAGTACATTGTAAAAGTTCCCCATCTGTTTACACCGATGGTGCAGTGTTTGGGAATACACAAGTGTGTGTGAGGTGCCTTCACACTTTATACTATTGTGCTTTGAACACTGATGATGTCATAGGGTGTTTATGTACAATCGGAGCTGCAGGGTATCTTATGTGTTTTACCACAGGTACTGCTATTGTGGTGCCTTTGGTGTTGAATTACATTTAGCTGCCATGGATTACCTCTTGGCCTTGCCTTAACTTTTCTTAACGATTCCCCTCCCATTGTCTGGCATGCATCCAGCAGACTGCTTTCTTGTTTTGTACTTTCCCGATCCAGGATTGTCTTGTGAAATGTGTTCTATAGCCGATCTACTGCAGGTTTGCTTTGCTTTGTGGTTACAGTTCTCTTTTCTTTGCAATCCGACACCTCCCCATCCTGTTTTGCAGGTTGCTGCTAGCAGCCTTGTTAGCTGCCATCAATGGCCCATTGTGAGTTAATAGGTGTTAATTGCTCAGTTGTACTCCAATTACCCTACTGCGGCATTTCCTTATTGTCTTCCCCTAAACTTCCTTTTTGTGCTGTGGTGTGTGGCACGTGCATCCGCTTACCGGGTTTTGCGCACGTTTTTATCCATATACAAATGCACTTTCGGGCACCATCTGTGCTCTCAGCTAAGCAAAGCTATACAAACATCCACACCCCTGTCCTGTGGCTTTGCTTAGCAATGGGCAGCCCGGATTTGCATTGCTCCAATGTGCTTACAGCTATGGTGGCACACCCCACTGCTGATGTCATGTATTCCTCCAGACCACTCCTCGATGTTGTAGCATGTGCCGTATGGTACATCCTTAGGCTGATGGGACGTTTGCGATTCACTATTACTTGCCTCATTTGCATGGCATTGACTACTAATTCATAATTACCACGCCAAACACTGTCACAGACCCTTAGCAACCCTTGACTATTATGGTGAAATCATGATTTGTGTTACATTGCAATTTTGTGACATTTGTATTTATTTTCCTTGTGTTCCCGTTTGTGCACACATGCCCCGCAGTTGTACTTTGCGTTACTGTGGCCATGACATTAAATGTTATTTTTTATGTTTTGTGCATCTTTTCTTATGCCATTGGCTGTATATTTAGCCATTGGCATACGTTAACTTTGTAATACATGAGTCTGGTCCGCTTTCATGGCTCCAGTGTTCTGTTTGGCAAAATATAAACCGTTTTTTTTTTTTTTTTTGGTTTACATTTCTGTAGGCTTACGCTATCCCTACACCACTTCATGAATTGCTATGTACCTTCATTTGCATGCTGCAGTACTGTGCATGGGGTGATTAGCATACCTGAGCTGAGAGGTGCTTAGATCTGGCGTACGCTGGTAGTGCACGTTTAATTGGATCGTACCTGAATCGCTCGGCGGCCATATTTGGCGTTATACCGCCTACCTGGCGGAAGCTTCATGAATCCCAGGGATGGCTTATCATTCATAGAATGTTTAATTTTGGCCCATTGCATTATTTAAATCACAATTTGATTTTAACACTGAGACAATAAAAAGTGGTGAGAATGAGAGAGAGAGAGACAGAGATATTTTTTGGAAATAAATGAAAGCTGAATGAGTGAGGCTGGATTGGAGGAGTTTATACAAAAGAATTTAGTTCCAAGGAAGAGAAATGCTAAGGAGGCTATATAATATTCTAACAAAAATCTGATGTTGAGGTGAAAAGAAGGGACTTGGAGAAACCTGCAGTAATACAACTATTAACAGAATATAGATCAAGAAACACAGCTAATAAAAGGTTAGTAGTAGGGTATATATAGCAATAATAAAGGATAGATTAAGGAATAAAGAACGGCAGACATAGATCTGACAGGAAAAAAATGAGGGGAAGAAACTATGGAAAGGATCTGGGATATATTTCTAGAGCTCTAAGTAGCAACTAAGTATAGTATGGAAAATTCAGAATATTTGCATGGAAATGTTTGCACAAGTATTTCTATACAACAGATATATTGCATAAGCTGTTCCTCAAGATGGAGACATGTTGGAAATGTAAATAAAGTCAAACAGGAGATTGAAGGCCTATTTTCTGGACATGTGGAAAATTAAAAGAAAATGTCAGAGTGATTTGATTAAACTTATTCAGGGAATACTAGAAGAGGGAATGGCCGATGAGACAGAATCTTTTGCTTGAGTTGTGTAGATGCATCACATATTGGGGAGTAAGTAAAAGTTCTAATAACACTAATTTTGTTTTGGTGAAAAAGGGAATAACACAGAAATGGAAAACAAATCAAGAGCCAAACATAAGTGAGATAATTTAACTAATGGAGGAAATGAATGAAGTTGAGAGGGATATAATCAAGTATACGCCCTTTAAATTTTACAAAAAGAAATGGTATTATTGAGATAAGAAGCTGAGAACCCCACAACAGGTCAATACAGACCAAAAGAAACTGGAAAAGGGGAGAAGTAAAATAAAATAAGAAAGGGAAATGGAAGACGTGAAGGACCAAGAGGGAGAAGGGAAAAGAAATGGTCAACAGTGAATGAATTGGAGGAAAAAGAGCTGTACCAGTTGTAATGCAACTTTTTGTGTGTTGTAGCCAGTGTGTAGAATAAAGTAACATGAAATAACTGAACAATAAAGAAATGTTTTAAAGTGTCAACCAGTGGAAGAGGAGGTACACCATACACAAGGACTGTACAGATTGTATCAATAGTGAGATGATCAAGTAGTGTGTTTAAAAAAAATTTCTGTTGGTGGGGCACTCCATAAACAGAGAAATGCAAGGTGTGTCTGTCCATGGAGAGTGCAGCATTTCTAGTTGGTTTTGTCTTTAGATAGACCAAGAGGTCCTTCATGACAATGAAAGACTTCCTCAGGACCGTGGGATTCATCTCCTCAGTCAGATTTCACATGCAGAATGTGCAGTGGTATCTAAAGGTACATTTGGAGCAACATTTCCACTCAATGACATGAAAATTCTAATAATTTCAGGCATTCAAGAGGAGAAGTATGGGGTGGGGACAGTGATGGAGAACATGGACATACCATTCTCTCAGTCATTACATAACCAGATCTTAACTGCTAATGCCTCTGACAAAGCTGAGGGTCCCCTTCAGGGAACTTCAAAATCCAAAGCAGGGGGACCACAGTCCAAAAAAAAAAATCTTTGTATTATTTCAGAAGAAATGCTAATACCAGTTTTGGCTGTTGGGGTTCTGGCATATTTGGGAAGCAGGAGTGCTGTAGTTAGCCACAAGCAAAATCATCATGTGGTACATAAGCAGGGGCACAGATCAGTATCCCCATTTGCAGACTAGCATTGCAAGTTTGGGACCTGGCCACTCAGGTAGGCATGACTCTCATAGGTTCATATTTATGTATTAGGCCAATCACCATCGGGGCCTATTTAAGCCTAGCAAGGCATCCCAAATCACTGACTAGTTCTGGCACCCTTGGTAGTGTAAGCAGAGGCTTGGGAGATGAAACACTTACAATCAGGGGCTTGGGAGATGAACCAGTTACATGCTGTGTGTGTCCATTAGAGACGTAGGTGTCAAACTAAAGGCACATTTCTGGTTCCCCATCCAGTTGTCCAAGTTGTACTTGAATTGAGTTAGGGAGGAACTCTGCTTCACATGGATGTGGAGCCTGTTCCAGAGAAAGAGTAGTCTGTGGGATTCAAACCTTCTCCAGCAGGTCCTATTGTTATCACAGGCAAGGTTTATGTGTTTAGAAAGGATAATTCTGGTGATGTTTGTTTTGCAGGTATGCAGGAGATCCATCACACTGGGGTCCAAAGATGCCTTGTATGCCAGGCATAGTTTGTCCTTCAACAGCCTTTAGGAGACAAAATACAGGGCTAGGCATTTGAGGTGGTCTGCATAGAACATGTTATATACTCCCTGTATTCTTTTAGTGAGGAACCTCTGTGGTTAACCTGCATCCCAACAGACCTCAACCAGATTCTTGATGCCCCAAACATAGTGCCTAACCAAAGCAGCAGTCAGTCTCCTACCCATCCGATGTGGGGTGCCAGATGTATACCTGTTTTTGTTAAGAACCACGACTTTTCCACTATTGCATGAGGCTTGTATGCAGTGACATTTGGGTAGATGTTACCTTCTTCTTCCTAGCGGCAACCTGATCCTGTCAATCTTTTCCAAACTTGATGACTTAGACCACAGGCCTGAGTCAGCTCAGCACTTGAAACCCTCTCAGGCTTTGTCTATTCCCATTATCCATGCTCCTCACAAATTCTCCAGATCTCTATTGCCACTTATCAAGTTCACATGGAGAAATTGTATTTCCTTGACAGGAACATTATCTAGATTTTTTTTTTTTGCTACTTTCTACATTGACTGAGTCTTTTGCTTTTATTTCAGGTCAGGCTAATCAATATTTCATTATTTTTTGAGTTAAGTCTTCCTCTCCTTAAGGTCACAGCCTTCCATCTTTATGACTACCATATTAACTGTTTTAGCATTTCTTTATTTTGTGGAGTATTGTTTATAGTGGTTGAATGCTTTATTGAGTACTTTCTTGATTTTCTGAGGAAGTCATTGTCTAAGTGTTTGGCAGTCAAGTTAAGGCTGTCAGTTTCTTCTTTGCTGTAGTGTGGCCCATAAGCACGTCATTCTCTTTTATATTAATTTTGGAAAAGTCAGTGGGACTCTAGTAATTAATAGTCATGAATGCATAAAATCCTCTAGGACAGATATTTGATGTTTGCAAATTGTTTTGATGCTAAGCATTTGCAGGCTGATTGTGAAATATGTAATGTGTGGAGTCTGCATGTCCTCCCCGCGGTTGAGTGGCCTTCGAAAGACATGCGTGAATGGGCATGCCTTTACTGAAGTTTGGGCGTCAGGCTGGCAACTCAGCACCATAAAAATCTACTGAGAATCATTAGCGGACCGGAGTTCCGCTGTGGCGACCCCTAACAGGGAAAAGCCGAAAAGACAAACATTTGAAAAATGTACCTTAACAGATAGAAAAAAAAAAAACTAATTTGCAGAGTTTAGTGAATAGAGATGTTCTCTCTATCACTCTGTCTCTCTCTTTTCTGATGAGCCTGCTTCCTCCCAGGGATCTAAAGAGTCAGTCATGAAGTTCTCAAAGCCCAGCTCCATAGAAAAGGGTCATGAAGGGAGAGACAATATGGATAGACCTCATTCCTCTAGGAAATCTGTTCCATTGCCTCCAAAAAGAGAGACTGCAAGATAGCAGTGTCATCCTGCAAGTGAATGTAGTATATCTGAATTGGTAGTGTGGCTGAAGGGCACCAACCCAGACTTGCTAGGCAGGATAACCTTTCTTTACGTCTGTAGATTGAACTACGCAGGGTGACAATCCTACACACCTTTGTTTGCCAGGTCTTTGAGTTCTGCTAAGTCTATATCATCCACCCATAACATTCAGTCAGCCTGGATATTGACTATGCAAAGATGATGAAGGCCTTTTTAGAGGCTCAAGTAAAGAGATGCCTAGCCCCTTCCACCTGACTTTAGAATGACTGGGGACTCTCTACCTTCTTTTTCAATTTCTTCACTACCAGGTTTTGCTACAGTATTGATGCCAGTGAGGTTGATGAACATTCTGCAAATGCCAGCAACAGAGCAAGTTGGTAAATTCACATTAACTGTGATCAAGCCCTTACGGCCGCAGCCTTTTTCCTTTGATGTCTCCCACTTTGACAAAATCACTGACAAAGTCTGTGTCATTGTAAGCTCCTTTAGTGCTGTTTTTTTCTTTCAGTCTTGGGTCTCATAGTCAGGGGGTCTTGGTCAGCTTTGTTGCACCATGCTGACTGTTGGTTTCTTTGGCACTCAAGTTGTTGGCCATAAGAAGCTTAGTGCTGACCTCAGCTCTGCACAGCATCTTAACATCAATCAGGCTTGATCAATTGCTGCTGACAGCTACATGTTTGTTGACATTGGTTACAGTCTATGCCAACTCTGGTTTCTCAGCATGGATATCCTTGAAGCCAGGGGAGTTTCAGTGCCAAACATTGTGCTACCACTGCAGTCTTCCATGCATTGACCTTCTCATTTCAAAGCTTTACTACAATATGTTTCTACAGCCATAAAAACAGACTTGCTGCAATATGATTAACAAGGTCTTAAAAGTTCTTCCTCTTTATAAATATAAACAGTACCTGTCCTTAATTTTCAGATTTGCAACATTGCAGTAGTAGCTGCTGTTCTTTATTTTCTAACATATTTTTTATATTGTATGTATTGCAAAATGTTGATAGTTTCTTTACTGTTAATTCATTATATATAGCAAATACGGTTTCACGTTTCACTGCTATTTCCATCAACATACAGCTTCCATTCTTGTCCTATGAATTTTGGAAGAGGGTGATTCCAATCTAAGTATATATTTGTTTCACTGTCAAATAGGATGCAGCTTAAATCCTGCTTTCTGTCCTGTACATGTAAGCAAAAAAGATTTTTTTTCAAATTTATTAGTTATTTCTGCTGTATGTTTTCCTTTTATATTTCATTTTCAAAGGTCTGTATAGTGAATGTAGTTTTCTGTTTGTACTATACTCATGCATTGTGTGTCTGTATTGGTTAAGATATCTGCTTGGGACTTTGAATATCCACTGCTCTGAATGTTTTACTTATCCCCTCTTTGAATCTAATTTTTTTTAAATGTTTGGTAGATATTTTCTTTTGCAAATAGTTATTTGAATGACTTAACCTACCATTACTTATAATCATGCTACCCCTTTTATGTTTTAAAAATGTGACCATGTTCTAATTTACAGTTTTCCTTGTAGTATTTGTTTCATTATCTTTCATTTTGTTATTGTTCTATGTCAAAGTAGAAATAAAAGAGGGAGCTCCACAGACAAGGCTTAATAAAACCGTTTAATGCAACATAAAAACGACATAAAAAATAAACGTGAGCGCTTTTGCACAAGTGTACTTTATCAGACCAGTTATATTGTTCTATACTTAAACCAGTTAAATTATTTTTAAATCCAGAATGGTTTCTATCTTATCCTTTGTGATAGTCTTGTATACTTAAAACAAGTTAGAACTATTCTGGTTTTTTTTTACTTGAAGTTTTATACTTTGATTTCCCTTTGTAATGAGTTCTCTTGGTGGTGGTTTTCTGTTTTACAAGTTAGAAAATATTTTTAAATTGAGTATAGTTTCTGAGCCAGATTCATTAACGCCTACCCACAAGTGCACACTATCTGTATTCAATAACATCCTTACCATATTTTTTGTGCTTTCTAGTCACTCACAAAGATTACACTAAGTGTACATATAGTCTACACTTTGTGGTAACCTTTATGAATTCTCCTCAGTATTTAAGGCTGCAAGAAAATCAGTAGGGAAACTAAAATTAGGAGGAAGAAGGTGTGAGTTATGGTTGTGTTGTCTTCACTCGGAACAGTGTACACTTAATGTAGGTGTTAATGAATCCCAGGGTCTGTCTTGTCAGTGTTTCCCTCTTATACAAATAAATTGTTACAAAATATTTCAGACAATATAGTAAATACCTCACCAGTCTATGTACATGACTTAACAGATCATTATTTTGCTTTTGTTGCCATACTTATGTTCCAAGTGAGGTTAAACTGAAAATTATTAATCTTATTCCTTCCATGAGTAGTTTTATACAATAGCCATTATATCTCTCACTGAATCTAATTAAGCCATGGATTTATATATTTTAAGTAGATAATATTGTTTTGCAAAGATTTATTTGAAGTATGGAGGTGTGCATAAATATTTGTAACATTACAATAATTAAATCTCTTCCGCAAATAAATTTGTTCTTTTGCCAGTGGCCAACAATTTTATTATGTCAGTGTTTATTTTCATCTTGTGCTCAGTGTCTTAAGTTTTTATTTTTTTCTGATTCTGCATTGCTGGCAAACTTAACTGTAACAAATCATTAGAGTATTCAATGAGTTAACTATTTGCTTTTATCACTGGTACAGCTTCCTTTTTGTCTTAAGGAAAGATGCATCCCTGTCTTGCACCTTTATGTATAGGGAGCCAGTTTTTATATTCATATCTGTAGGTTAATTTAACTCTAGCTCTTTTGCCATTATGAAATTCCGTTATCACTTCTGACATTTCTTTTCTGATATCCCTTTTTTAAAACCAATCCATGCACAACCCCTTTTCCCATTTTTGCATGTGGGATCAAGGTGTCACTTCAGTAGTAACAATCTTCTAGAGCCAATGTTCATGTTGCCAGGTGGCTAGCACTGCCCATTGTATCCCTTCTTTTACATGATCCTCCACAATTTTATTCTGTTATCAAAGGCCTGTTTCATACTGAAAAATAAAACAAATGCATCTTGCTTCTTGATGTGTATGTGTGTGTGTGTGTGGGGGGGGGGGGGGGATCAGTTTCCTTATGCCAAATCACTGACAAAAAGTCATAAAATCATTAAAAAACACATTTCATAGAAAATACAGTTCACAGAATGACATTTCTTACAAAATGTCAAATACAGCAAATGCTCATTCAGATGTGTTGCAGGGGAGAGGCACCCCTGTACTCCACATTTCCCTTACATTAATGTACTAATTCATGTTTGTACAGCTGTGGAAAAAAGAAAAAAAAAAAACACCACACATGATGAATCACTGGTGGTGACAAACTTCTAAATGTTGTTGTTCTTCTTTCAGATTTTCCTGGTTAGGGGTCGCCACAGCGGAACTCTGGTCTGCTAACGATTGGCAGTAGATTTTTACGGTGCCGAGGTGCCAGCCCGACACCCAACCTTCAACGCATGTCTTTCGAACACCACTTGACTGCGGAGAGGACATGCAGACTCCACACAGAAGGCGCTCTAGCCGAGAATCAAATGGGAGAACCTCTTCGGTGACAACGCTACCGTTGCACCACAGCAGCTTCTAAATATATGGATAAAACATGAGAGTGAGTATTAAGATATAGATGATGCTCTACACTAAATTTGTGTGTAACTCTTACTATCATAAAATCATAAACTACACCACCAGTGATTATCTTTAGCCTCGTATAGTTTTTTATAAAATGCTATATAATGAAATATATTTTTGACAAAATGTTTTCAATGATTTGTGATTCAGTAATAAGACAAATTGAATGGTAATTCCACATATGTGCATATACATATATGTATCTTTATATATATATATATATATATATATATATATATATATATATATATATGTATCTTTATATATATATATATATATATATATATATATATATGCTCAACTAGCATATGTCAGAATCACAAAACATCGAACACACATACACCAAAGCTCTTAACATCAAAAAGCACTTCCATGTATGAGTAGTTAAAATCTATGTTTCTGCAGGGGTCTTCGCCCCCCTGAACCCACCATGTGGGAGATTGTGCCCCCCACACACCCCTATTTTATTAATCTTACTCCGAGATCGCACTATAGTGGGGAAAAGGGAATTTTCCCTTACCCGCGCTGTAGTCCAATCTACAAAACAGGCACACATACACGGAAGTGCTTGTTGATGTTAAGCGCTTTCGTGTATGTGTGTTCAGTGTTTTGTGATTCGGACATATGCTAGTCGAGAATGTGTCCGGATCCCATATATATATATATATATATATATATATATATATACACACACATGTATATACACACACACATATATACACACACACACACACACACACATATATATATATATATATATATATATATATATATATATAGTATAGTACTACTAGTATATAGTACTACTATACTGTTTGTTGTTTACCCTTTTCCTAATCATTTCAGAAGTCATTCTCATTTTATTATTCACTCATTTTCTTTAATCATCAAAGTGATTATTCACTACTTCCCTGTTAATTTGAAAGTTTTATCTCTCTGTTCTTCATTTCACCATTAAATCTGTAGCAGCATCTGTTGTTTCCCCTGCAATGGAGTACCCGACCACTGAGCCTCTTTCTTTGAGGCTATGTGTTACTTTTGCAGTTTTTCTTTTTATTCCATTATTTATCGTCAAATCTTTTCTGCCACTTATTTTCAGTAGTACTTGACCTAATTTGCGATTTTATCATCTGTTTTTCTTATGCATGCAATTTGAAAAGTTTTGATATCGATCTTCTCTTACATTTAAGTCTCCCACTGTATTTTGAATTCACTCTTTAATATTCAGATTTTCAATTAATTCTATAGAACATTCTAGGATATTATTACTTGTCTGTCTTATTTGATTTTGGAATTAGTGTATACATTTGATTTGTTGAGGATCTGAGCATTAATTATTATCTCAGTCAAAATGTATATATTTTTGTTTTTTTTCAGCTTTGAAGACTGCATATTATTGTCAGCATTATTTTTCTTATTATTATTATTATTTGAAAAATCCTCATAGCAAAAAAATAAATAAACAAGTAAAATAATCCTGGAAGCTTCCCCCACTGACCTCTCTCAACAAGCTTTCTTGTGGTTTTCTTGGTTATTTTTAAGTGTAATAAGGATTGTAAATAGGTGCTGCTGTTCTTTTTCCCTTTTCTTTCTCCTGTCTCTCTTTCTTCTTCAGTTTTAAGAAATATAGGCACTGCAATGTATAAAAAAAAATAAGCCTGGTTAAAAGATTATGATAAAAGAAACATTAATGTGCTTTTTCTCAAGCAAACAAAGCCTGGTTAAAAGACCGTGAAAAAAGAAAAATTAATGTGCATTTTCTCATATTTTTGCATGGGAGGATGACTGGATTAAGGACCTTAGATTGACTTAATAACAAGTTTTAAGATAAAGCAAGTAATTGAAAAAGAATATTGAATATTATGAGGCTTTCTTCTAGAAAATTAATGCATGCTTAGTAACAGTTCTTTATCTGGGCCTCGTATGTCCATGGAAAAAAATCTGATAAAGAGAAATTGACTGTCTGGTTCTCATGTCTCCGTGGAGATAAAATCTGATAATGAGAAATGGGCTGTCTGGTTCTCATGTCTCCTTGGAGACAATTTGCTAAAGAAAAAATGGTTATGGTCTGGTGGAGAGTGATTGGCTGGGGGGAAAATATAAAATAAAAACTGGTAAGGAGATAATGTTTTCTGAAAGCATTCAGGGGTTTCCCACCTGGGAATGCTATAAAGATGAGACAACCAGTTATCACTTAGTAGAAGCACCAGCTACACCATGTATCTTAGCATGGATTACCTTTCTTTTAGGTTAATGGAAGTCTGAGAGTGTGGCTGTCAGTTGGAGACATTTGTTCCTGTTAGGAGGGTAAAATTTCAATATTTGAAGATGTACATAATTTAATACTAACACACAAAACTAATAGGTTTTAGATGGGTATTGATTTTTTTTCTTTGTTTTATTGCTTGAGGGCTTTCAATAAAACAAAACATTTTGTAAGATGTGACATAGGCTCAAAAGGATGTGACAAGAAACAACTATATAAAAGTTCAACCTGCCAAACCTGTATGCATGTAACACAAAAGCTGGAACTAGACATTTAACAAATAGGTGTTATACATATAACATGGGAATCATAACTTTTTAATTCAGTTATGGTTTCTGTAATATCTTTAAATGTCAATGGTCTCACAGATAAATACAAAGAAGAATAGTGAATTATATTAAAAATGTAGACTGCAAATAGTTATGTTACAGGAGACACACTTGGAAAGAACTGAACATATGAATTTGATAAAGCAAGGTTTTCAGGATGGTTATTCAGAGGAATATCTGTGACACAGAAAAAGAGGAGTACTTATATTAATTGCAAGAGCAGCTCCAACAATAGTGATAGGAGAGGATAAAGATAATGGCAGATTTGTAGTGCAGTATTTATATTCCGCCTAAAACTGCTATAATGGAGCTTATGAAAATTTTGGGAGAAATAGTCAGTTTTCAGCAAGGAATATTACTTATAGGTGGGGACTGGAATTTGATCTGCAGCTGTGAATATATGTCAGGGAGCCCAGAAGGGAAAGTATAACAAAGAAGGGTAGATTTTTGAAGACATTTATGAAAATATTTGGCACAGATGATGTGAATTCAGTAATAGGAGTTCAGAGTGAATTTACATATTATTCCCCAAGATATAAAAACTGGGCTAGAATAGACAAAATTTACATTTCACAGGACTGTGTGCATTTAATTGAAGGTCTTGATACATACCCAATAACTATTTCAGATCATGCACCAGTAATAACTAAAATAAAAACACAGGGTATTAAAATAAAGATGAGACACCACCTATTTGTTGAAAAGACAGGAATTTAAGGAATGGGTAATGGAGATTATGCAGGAGTTATTTGAGATGATAGAAGCTACTTCTAAAAATATAGCTAGGGAATGGAATGAAATTAAGGTAGAGTTTAAAAATAGAGTGGAAATGAAATGGAGCTATGGTTAAGGAGCAACAAGAATTATTTAGAGGGACTGACAAATGTTAAAATATTACAGAATAGGAGGGTTCTCACAGAACAAGAAGAGGATCAACTGCAGAATGCTTAGCAGAAAATAAGGGATTACCTCGATAATATGCACAAGTTTAGAAAGATTGCTGTTAAGTAACACTTTTTTTTTTTGATAATAACACTAGAGCACAAAAACTTTTAGCGCAACCACTTGGGCAACAGAAAGTAGAAAGGGCTGTTGCCAGGCTTTGGGAGCCTATAACAAGGAAGGTAACAAGAGATCTTTTAGAAGTATTAGAAATATTTAGAAAATTCTATGAAAGTCTTTATAAAGCAGAGAAATAATGAAATTAAATAAGATACAAGTGGAAATGTTTATAGAAGAATTAAATTTACCAAAATTAGAGGGAGATGAGACTCAATTACTAATGGTTAGGATAGGAGGAGCTGAGATAAAAATTATGATGTATGACCAATCTATAGGAAAGTTCCCAGGAACAGATGGTATTCCTGTGTAAGTTTGGAAGCTAGGAGGGAAAAACTGATAACGATCTGGAAGGTTTTATTTAACACTATTTAAAGAGGAGGAGAAGTACCAACATCCTGGAAGAAAGCAGTGGTAGCTGTAATTATTAAAGAGGGTAAAGATCCATCAGATCCAGGTTCATACAGGCCCATTTCAATATTAAACTATGATTATAAAGTGTTCATTTCTATAATGGCTAAAAGAATGGCAAAAGTAATACCAAAATTTATAGGTATGGATCTTTGTGGTTTTGTGGAGGGGAGGCAATCATTTGACAATATTAACAGAACATTGATGATCCAGATGGAAGCAGAATGTAAGAAAATACCATTGTTGTTGGTAGGTCTTGATGCAAAGAAAGCATTTGACAGAGTAAGGCAGGACTTTATGAGTAGGGCAATGGAAGCATTTGCATTTCCCGAAAAATTATAACGTTGATTAGGAGGATATATGAGGGATCAGAGGTGAAAATTAAAGTGGGTGGGGTCCTCTCTGATAATTTCTGTTTGAGAAGAGGAACCAGGTGGGGGTGTCCTCTTTCCCCTTTGTTATTTACATTATATTTAGAACCATTGGCAAAGAAAATAAGGGACACAGAATTTCAAGGATATAATTGGTGTGGTAATCAAGAAGAACTGGCTATATTTGCAGATGATATTATTTTATGCCTGACAAAACCAGAAAGAGACATTACAGTGTTGTGGAACAGTTTGAGACAGTTTCACATCATTTTGGAATGCAAAATTAATGAAGTTAAAACAAAGGCAATAGTGGTAAATTATGTACCAACATATGAATTGGTTCAGCAGTATTCATATTTATGGGGACATGATAAAATGAAGTATTTAGGAGTATGGATTAAAAATTATTCTGGTCTGGGAGCTAAGGATATATGGGAAGAGACTAAAATGATAGCACAAAAACTGTGAAAATGGAAGCTTTGTTATATGGATAAGGATAGTAAGATACAAGCAGTTAAAATGTTTTTAGTCTCGTTAGTCTTATACACAGGTCAGGCATATTTTTATCTACCAGAAGAGAAGTTATGGATAGCAATTAATAAAGAGCTGAATGACTATCTGGAAGGGGAAGACAGCAAGAGTCAAATGGGATAAGCTGATTCTTCAGTAGAACAGGGCAGATTGGGATTGCCTAAGTTAAAGGGGTATTTCAGAGCTACACAGTTAAGGCTCCTATACATAGCACAAGCAGAAAACTATAATTCAAAGTGGAAAGAGATGATGAAGAAACAGGTGGGAAGAAGCTCAAGAAACAAGGAGAGAAAAGGATTTTGAATGCAGGCCTTTAGAATAATAATCATGCAGAATATTATATTCATAAAGTAGTAGAAAGTATTCTAAGAAATAAGAAACAAAAACTGAGCATGTGTCCATACAGCTTAATGAAAAATGAGAAAATGCAAAAGGAGGTCATGTAGTGTAGTCCGAACCAAACAAGCACACTGTCTTTAAACCAATTTAAATAATAAGTTTGCAAGAACAGTACCTTCCTTCTTACAGGCACGAAAGCACTAAACCAAGTTTTTTTTTAATTCCAAATAAAGTTGTTCCTAAACTCTGGTCTTCTTCCTTCAACACTCAGCAGCCTGGTTTTTCACTCCAGGAGGTTTTCCTTGGAAGGTACTGTGGTTGCGAACTTATTACTTAAAGTGGTTTAAAGACAGTGTGCTTGATTGGTTCCAGCTACAGTACTTGAGCTCCTTTTGCATATCCTAAGAGCTAAGCCATCACAGAAATGGATAAAGGAGATTCTACCAATATGCATGACTGCATTTAAGGATACAGGCAATAGGTAAGAGGAGTCTGGAATTTATTAGAGAGAACTGGCAAAGGATCCAAGGTATTGCAAATAACTAGAGATGGAAAGATGATAGAACGGGAAGACCTCAAGAATTCATTTAGACTGCAGGTTAGAGATTGCCTTCCCTGTCAAGGATTGATGGACTATAGGCAAGGAGAAAGAAATAGCGGGGTCCTAAATGAAAGCCAGCACTGGTAGAGTGTTTGGTAGAATCTAGAACAGAAGCTGACATTAAAAAAAGGAATAATTAGTACAGCATATAAAATTGCATGATAACTATAAGAATCAATCAGAAGAGGTTATAAAGTATTGGGAAAAGAGATTGTTTAAGCAATTCACAAAGAAACAATGGACGGATATATATGTCTTCCAAATGTGCAACAAAATCTAGAAGATTTAGGATTTTTGCTTGGAAATGTTTACATAGATATTTTTATACCCCAAGTAGATTCCAGAGAATTTTCCTCAGGCAGACAGCAAATGTTGGAGGTGTGACGGGGGAAGAAAGAGGTAATTGAGATCATATTTTATGGGAGTGCAGTGAGTTGGCAGATTTTAAGGATTCCCTGCGGGATGTACTGTCGGAGATGCTGAGTGAGCAGATTGGTGTGATGAGGGTGATGATTTTTCTGAGCTATGATACAGAATCAGAATTGCCTAGATTGGGTAAGACCTTGCTGTGTCTAATTATGATGGCTGCCAAAAAAAGCAATTACTAGAAAATGGAAATCAAACTCTAAACTAACTATACTAGAAGTAGTGAACATAGTAACAGAGATAAAACAACTGGAATTGAGATCTTTAGAAAAGGGTAGGATCAAACTACATTGGAATAAAATGGGAATTGTGGGAACAATACATATGGGAAGGAATGAGGTTTAAAAGAAGGCAATACTTAAATGAGCTATGTAATGTTTAACTGAAAATTATTGGGTAGATTATAACTGATGTATAACGTTTTCAGCTGGGAGTGTGTCAATACAGTTTGTGAATTAAAATGCTTCCAACTAAGATTGTGTCTGTGCAGTTTGTTTTCATTTATATAAATGTACAATTGCCTATGTCATAAGTGATGGTTTAATAAAGATGTTTCTTGTTTAAAAAAAAGGGCAGGAATTGAATAATGTATGTAAGGTTGCTTAGGTTATATGATATATAGCAATATTTGTGAAGCATAATGTTTGTAAATGTGAACTTGTTAATACAGTTTGATTACTTTTATATAAATGTTAATTTGCCTATGTTAAAAGTGATAATTCAATAAATGTGTTTTAAAAAAACAAGGTTTCCTGTAGTTTAAGTACGTCACATTTTTTATATAATTTTTAAATCTTTATTTAAATTACACTTTATTTCTGTTCTCCCTGTGTCATTTTTATTTTCTATCTTTCCCACTGTACTATGTATACTGCTATCTCATCAGATTTCCTTATTTTAACTGTAATTTCCTTGTCTCCTTGTTTCCTTGACTCTTTACTACATGTACAATTGTTGCGGTTATTCAACAGGCATGGGTGCGAGCTCTTGGACTGTCTCACTAAGGACAATGATAGGAAGATTTCTGACCTTTTTGGTAAGGTTAAAAAGTTAGACAATGATCAAGGCTGATCTTTTGTTTAAAAGTAAACAGAATGATTTTTCTTCTATTTTTAACAGAGTTGACAGATCTATTTCTGTACTTAAAAATAAAAAAGAAGAGAAATTTAAATGCGATGAGTGCGACTATGCACAGAGAAGAACATATCCCCCACCCCCACCTGGACAATAAAAAAAAACAGTTTTTTAACCATAATATAAATAATCAGATTGACATAAATGGTCAAAACGAAGAGATTCATTCAGGTCAACATAGCAATTATGATAACTACTTAGACCCTTTAGAATACCCCCCTCTGAGGAGGTCCGAGCGACTGAGGAACCAGAGGGGAGGACCAGGTTACAAAAACTGGAATCACAGGGGCAGGGGGAGAGGGAGGGGGAACAATTACTAAATATATCCTCTGAGACAAATAATGTACAATTTAATTCCAATGTGCTGGCGAATGGGAACTGTAATGTTGATGACTTTTTTCTACGGATTTTAATGAACATTTTGTGTCATGCAATATTCTGATTAATGATTGTGGTGATTTTAAAATATATAATTACAGTGACATAGTTTTTCAGAACACCCTTGCGAACATTTTTGAAAAAGGTTTGTCCTATGTCCCTAGTAAAGGGCACACTAGACGAAATTCTTATTAATTTAAAGTTATTTACGCGTAAATTAAATTTAAAAACAATTTTCAAAGATAATTCTGAATTACATATAGGAAGGGAAATATGTAAGAAACCTAGTCTCTTTAATCCTCCATTACATCCTGTCAGACAGACTTTTGAAAGAATGTGTGAACATGATATACGACAAATGTTTAAAATGGAAACACTCAGTGAAACGCAAGGCAACCTAAATTTACAAGAATCACAATTATTAAATGCGGTCTGCAATAATAGAAATGTACGTGTTATGAAACCAGACAAAGGGGGTGGTTTAACTATTATGAATGTTAATACATATGCAGAAAAAAATGCTTGGGTTGCTATATAATTACACATACACAGAAATTAGTTTAAATGAGAAGAACATTCTTTATAGAAAAGTTGATATGATCTTGGATGAGCTTTTATTTAATAGGGAAATTAGCTTGGAGGAACATAATTTCATGTCAGTTAAAAATTCAAAAATCCCAACCATATTCAGTATACCCAAGCTACATAAAGACCTTGTTGACCCCCCTCTTCATCCTATTGTAGATGCAAAAGCTTCAAAGACTTATTTTATAGCTAAATTCATTGATGTAAAGTTAAAAGACATTATGTTAAACTGTACATGGATAGTAAAGGACTCTTGGGATCTCCTTAAAGAAATTGACAAAGATATGTATACAGATGACCTGTCCTTTATTACCATGGATGTTAGGGACCTTTTCCCAGTGATCCCGCATGATATAGGGATTGAGTGGTTTTATCTATATTTATGTAGATACACCACTATTAGACATGACCGGATCTTAACACTTAGATGGAACTAATACTTGATACAAATGTCCTTGTGTTTGAGGGACAATTATTTAAACAAGTAAAGGGAGTAGCAATGGGAGCCATTTGTGCTCCCATTTTTGCAAATATTGTCTTAGCTTTCTGGGAAAGGGAGTTTGTGTTTACTAGTACTTTTTCGGGGTACTGGAAGTATTATTGCAGGTACCTTGATGATGTTCTTATATTCTGGGACAATAGTGAGGAAGAATTACAGCACTTTTTTCCTTTTTGAAAGAAAGTACAGATTTCCTTGATTTTACACACAGTCTTAATAAAGAGGCTATTAATTATTTAGATATCACTATTTCAAAGGTGAGAGAAGACCAGGCCTTCAAGACAACAGTATATAGAAAGCCGACCTATTCTAACACTTTACTTCATTACAACAGCTTTTATCCAATACATCAAAAAAGGGCCTTAGTAAAAGGGCAAGCGGTACGTCTTGCAAGACTGGGATGATTTTATTCATGAAATTCAGATATTAGAAGATATGCTTTTACATAGGAACTATCCCTATGATTTTTTTACATCCTTTACTACAAGAAGTGGTTAAAAATAGGCAGAGAGGTATTTTATCACCTCTACTGGGGAAAGGTACTTCATTTGATATGGCTAACAAAGAGAATGATAAAGAACGTAACACTAGTTTTTCTGTTACAGGTGTCTTTAGTTATAATAAAAAAATTAATAATATTTGTGAAATCTTGCAACAAAATTGGAATATATTTAATATTGAGCCTGAATTCAATGAGCTGATGGGTTTTAATCCTAAGATAGTTTATAAAAAGGATTTGTGTTTCAAAAACATGTTGGAGAAGAATACTAGAGGGTGTTTGCAGATAGGAAAAATGTCAAAATGTGGTTTTTGTTTGCAATGTAAATACATTTTAGAAGGGACTAGTGTCTCAATACCTAATCATGGAAAATGTTTCTATAAACAGAAGTTTTCCTGTAGTACAAAAGGTGTGGTGTACCTTGCCCTGTGTAACTTTTGTAAAAGTTTCTATATAGGTAAAACTATTAATGCATTAAGAACGAGGATATATCAGCATTACTAAAACATTAAAAAGAAGGATGCAAAAAACGCCCTTGCCTCACATATCATGGAAAATGAAGGGCATTATTTTAGTTATACCATTTTGGAACAGGTGTTTTTGAATGATAGAGGGGGGTCCTAAAATGATTTTTTTAGAATTATTAGAGTTGAGGTGGCAATTGAGAACTAATGCCACCCAACAACCAGGACTAAATAAGAATGTATCAATTGGTTCTATTCTTAGGTTAAAAGCTGATGGCTTCATGTAGTTATTTGTTTATTTATTTAATCATTTTTATTTAAATGTATGTTAGAAATGTGTATCTGTATATATATATATATATATATATATATATATATATAATGTATGTTTTAGTTTAGATAGGATTTTATGAAGTTTTAAGCCTTTCTATGTTTTATCAAATGTATTATCTATATTTATAGGTATTTATTTACTAATTTTGATAATATTCCTTTAAGTAGGAAGGATAGGCATAATTGTTGTTTGACTAACTTCTGCATGATGGGATATATATATGCATATAAATTTTGTTGAGTCAGTTGTCTGTTTGTTTTTCTACTAGATATTCTGATAAAGTTTTGTAATATTCTAAATGAAAGCACTCAATAAACATCTTTTGTGGATTTTCTGTCCTGATGGGGTTTATTTTTACTTATTTTAACTGTAATTTCCTTGTTCAGTACATTTCAACCCAAGGCCCACTATTATGAGCTCCTTCAACCCTTCAAACATCCTATTATTGGGAGAGAAGATCAGACGGCCTCCAGAAAGATGGATGATAAATATCTGCTTCTGCTTCCTCCTCAAAGACATACCCACTGGGGTGGGGGACAGTTGTGCAGGACAAAGAACATTGACCATTCTTACAGCCTCCTATGCCAGCCATGGAGAATGAAGATGCAGGTGATTCCCTAGCATCCCCAGATGACCCAGAGAGATTCTAGAGATTATTAAAAAGGGGATGGCCTCCAGACCTCTCAACCTCCAGAAATATTTTGCAGGATACATTCAAATCTCCTACCTCAACCTCCTGCATAGTTTCCCTATCAGGCAAGATGATGTTCTTGTCAAGGAGGCCTGGAAGGAGGGACTTCCAATATAGCTGCACACTGATCAACAGCTTAATTTCAGGTATCCCTGTGTGAAAACATAAACTGAAAAATAGCGTGTGTGTAATTCTCATTTTTTTGTGTAAAATTCAGCTACTGGCTAATAAGTACACTGCCTGTTTGTTAGAAAAGAAGACCTTTAGAGAACCAGAAATCAAATCAACTAGAAAACATGAAGAGAAAACACTTTCTGAAAAGAAACCTGCAACTGTTCAGCAGAAAGCAGTTCAGCCTTCAGCTTTGGTATAAGAGATAGCTTCCAGTAATTTAGGGAAAAAATAAATCAGATGTACTCAAGGGTGATTAAACTAAATGAAACGTTGAAAGCATATATCAACCTAAATAACAAAAGGCTGTAAAAAGTAGAAGAAGCTTTAACTAGCTATTCAGTTGAACTGATAAAACTGCAAACATCAGAGGCTGAAACGAAGAGGCTGAGTATATTTTTCAAGAACAGCTATTTCAAAATTGATAGAGTTTTTTGGATACAGAACAGACTAAGGAGGAAATAAAAAAGTTTATCCAACAAAAAGTGAACCAGTAAAGAGAAAGAGACTGCTTCTCATTATTCTGACAGTAAAGCTCATAGAGAGACTGTACTCAGAGGTGATTAAAATAAACAAAACATTGAAGGAATATATCAGTTCAAACAATAAAAGGTTGGAAAAAATGGAAGAAACTTTAACTAGCCATTCAAATGAACTGATAAAACTGTGAAAATCCGAGTATGACATGAAGGAAAAAGCTTGCTGAATATGAGCTTTCTCAAGAAGAACTATTTAAAAAATAGTAGAGTTAGAGAACAGAGTGAGCAGAGAAAACTTGAGATTTTCTGCTATACCAGAAAACCTGGAAGAAGCAGACTGTACTAATTTTATGAAAGCACAAATAAGCAACTGTACTGGTGTTCCTCAACATAATTTGTAAATTGAAAGGGCACTTTGAGTGTATGCTACAAACCTGGCCATGAGAAAAACAGCCAAGATCTATATTAGTAAAGATGCAATCATATCAGCATAAAGCTGGTATGATTGCATCTTTATAGCTAACTTAGGAGCGGCCTTAGGTCAACTGGTGCCCTAGGCAAAAGGGCTCCATGGCACCACCCACCACACCATCTGGTGCCCCCATCTTAGTCTACCTACACAAATAAATACTGGAAAAGCGCCCCTACTAGAGCGGCGCCCTAGGCGGCTGCCTAGTTGGCCTATGCCTAAGGCCGGCCATGTACTAGAAAGCCCCCTAGTCCCAGCTCCACAAACAATTTCAGTGCTCCTGTCTCCCAAACATCATCCAAACATATTGCATTCCCATCCCTCTCCTCTCAAAACATTTCAGCCACAGCCTCTAAACTTCCAGGCCTCTCACTGATTCCTGTATCCACTAGCTATGTATGTAACCAATTACATACAATAAAACCCTGCTCTCTTTCCATTGATAGCCTTCCAGATGAATACTTGAACATTGTTGCTGATGCCATTGCCTACTCAGTCAGCTTTCTTATTAATAGATCCATCATAAAATCCCATGCCCCCCCTGGAAAAAGTCAATCATTACCCCATTACACAAAGGAAGAAAATTTACTGAACTTTCTAACTTCAGCCCCATTGCCATCCTATTTCTTTTCTCCAAACTCAGAAAAATGTGTATATAAATAAGTCCTTGACCACCTTTTCCAAAATGAACAAAGCAGACACCCAAAAATCCACCACCTCAAAACAAAACACAGGCAACACATACTTCAATAAATCAGTGTGTCAACCAATCACAGCCCTTAAGGCCAAACACCTTGCCTGATACACCAGTAATAGGTGACTCTATAGTCAGACACACTGATGTCCCGCTGACCAGGCTGAACAAGGAGAAGGTGACTGTGAGCTGTCTATTGGAAGCTAGGATTCGCCACATAACACACGCACTCAAGTCACTCCAAAGCAAGTACAAATATGACTCCATCATTGTCCATGCTGGTGGTAATGACCTGAGATGTACCTCCCTGGACTACATGAAAAGAGACATAGAGGAACTCTCCGATTATGTAGCCCAGGCTGGTATGACCCTGACCCTGAGCAGCATCTTGCCCTCACCAAGAATGATACCACAATACAAAGACAAGATGATCAGCTTTAACAATTGGCTCAAGTACTGGTGTCATTCTAAGGGGATCCAATGTCTGTCTGCCTGGGATGTCATGTTGGACAAGCCACGCTGCTTCGCAAGGGATGGCCTACACCTGTCACCTCTGGGCTTCCGGATATTGGCTAAAGCTCTTGCCACCCCCATAGTGCCTTTTTTAGGCAAGGCTCAAAAGACAAACCCACCTCCTTAGAAAACAATAATGGAAAAAAACTAAGGGTAATGCTGCTCAACGCCAGAAGTCTAAATCTCAAGATGCAGGCACTTGATGCACTCCTCAGCATGGAGAACATCGACGTCTGTGCAGTAACTGAAACCTGGTTCAAGGCTCCTGAGAGCACCCCAGCATTACCAGGCTATACCTCGTATCATGCTTTTCGGCCCCAAAACCCGGGCCGAACCACAAAGGGAGGGTGTCCATATTCATCAAGGACACCCACACCTCCAGGTTAGTAGCAACACATGAAGCATCAGAGACCATACAGGTGCAACTAACCATAGGCAAAACTGCTATACAACTGGTAGCATGTTACAGACTACCCTCCCAATCTCAAGAACTCCACTCAGTCTTCCTGAAGACACTGGAGGATATGAATGTATCACAAAATACCATCATACTGGGAGACTTCAACTACCCAAACATAGATTGGGTACATTATTCTAGCCCTAATACCCTAGCCCAAAGGTTCCTGGAATTCATAAATTCAAATGCACTGGAACAATTAGTCACCTCTCCCACTAGGGGAGATAATATACTAGACCTGATCACCACAAACATGGGGACAAAATGCTCCACATTGGAAGTATACCCCTCACTAGTGAGATCTGACCACAAACTAATCACCCTGGATATACATATCCCACCTCCACCCCAGCACAAAAGACCACAGTGAAAAACTTCTCAAAAGCAGACTTCACTCTTCTTAAGACTGAGATGGTATCCTTTAAGCCCACTGTGCCAGTGGATACCACATCCCACAATGCCGAATCCTTCACAAATGCTTTCTATGGACATCTCCAAGAATGCATGGATCATGCAATCCCAAACAAATCCAAGTCCCTCTCCACCAAAGGTAAGCGTCCTGTCTGGTGGACCTCAGCCATAAACAAATTGTATAACAAAGAAGGAAGCTACTGCACGTCAGAGCAAAATCCCATGAAGGGAAGACATCTCTGATCAACATTAGCAAAAAACTACGTTCTCTCATAAAAACATCCAAGGCCAACTTTGAGAGAAAAATCGCTAAGGACACTAAAGATAACCAGAAAGCCTTCTTCAGCTATGTTAGAAACCTGGGCGGAAACCCTCAGATATGCTCAGAGTTGGTTCACAACAATAAAAAATACACTGAACCCACAGATATTGCCAATATTCTGGCTGTCAGGTTCAGTGCAAATTTCTCCCCTCCCTCACCCCCAAAAGAAGAAATACTTATCCCAGCTGAATGTAATCTCCCTGTCATCTCAGATGTCCAAGTGAGAACCGCCCTAAACAAAGCAAAAACACAGCATCAATGGGACCTGACGGTATCCCGGGTTGCGTGTTACGTGAACTCCAAGAGGAGCTAAACCCACACATAAAAATGCTATTTAACCTTAGCCTTACTTCGGGATATGTACCTGAACACTGGCGTACAGCAACAGTGGTCCCACTCCACAAGGGGGGTGCCTCTACAGACCCTGGAAACTACCGCCCCATAAGCTTAACCAGCCTGGTCTGCAAAGCTATGGAAAGAATCATTATGGAACTCATAAACAGAGACATAGGGGACCTACAGACACTTGACCCCACCCAGTTCGGCTTTGTAAAGGGCAAATCCTGCCTTTTAAACCTGGTTGACTTTTTCAAAACAGTCACTAGAGCCATTGACAAGGGCAAAGCAGTCCATACAGCATACCTGGACTTGGCTAAGGCCTTCGACACAATACCCCACTCAGGCATCATAGATAAGCTCAACAGCTTAAATATAAACCCTTATGTCACTAGATGGGTTGCAAACTAGCTAAAGGACAGAACCCATAAAGTTAAAATCGCTGGAGCAATGTCAGACTCAAAGCCAGTCACAAGTGGTGTCCCACAGGGATCTGTCCTGGGACCCCTCTTGTTCGGCATTTACTTCTCAGATGTTAAAGCAAACATGGGAGGGCTATGGCTGACAAAGTTCGCAGATGACTGCAAACTAGGCGCCATAGTCGATACACCAGCAGACACACACATCCTACAAAAAGGCCTCACAGAAACGGACAACTGGTGCCGGAGTCACGGCCTTAAACTAAATGCCAAAAAATGTATAGTCATCCCCTTTGGGAAAAACAAAGTACCCACAAACTATCACATAGACAACAACCCACTGAGTACTGAAAAAGTAATCAGAGACCTAGGGACCCAAGTTGACAGCTACCTCTCATTTGATACCCACGTTGCCAAAGTGGTTAGAAAAACATTCTACCTTGCACACCTCATCATGAAGGGATTCACATCCAGATCCAAGGATGTCATTGTACCCTTATATTCCTCCCTCATCAGACCCATGATTGAGTACAATGCCCCATTTGGTATGTACCTCACCCGGCATTTGCAACAGCTGGAGAGACCACAAAAGTACCTCACCAAGAGGATCAAGGGTCTCCAACATATGTCTTATTCTGCCAGACTAAAGAAACTTCAGCTCTATTCAGTATCATACCGCCTGCTCAGAGGTGATCTCTGCCTGACGTACAAGGCCATGTCCAATCAGGATCTGATGGACATGCTCCACCTCAAAAAATCCAAGTCCATCAGGACCATGAGAGCTAAAGACTTAAACCTCGGCACAAGTATGAATAGGACATGCTGGAGGGATAGATTCATAACCCAGAGGCTTCCCATGCTTTGGAACAAGATCCCAGTTCGTATTAGGCAGAGCCCCTCACTGACTCTCTTCAAGAGAAATCTTGATGAGTGGATGGGAGATCGTAAGTTTACCCCAGGGGTCACATCTGTGTCACTGCTAGACAGGGGCACAGTAAACTAATTCTATTATATAAGGGGACATTCATTGTGTCACTACTAGACACAGTATTCTCAATTTATTCTGTACATTTTTGTACCATTTCATGGGGTTGCAAATGCCACATCACTATGGCTAGGCTTACAAATGCCCCAGGGCAGATAGCCTAGTACTATACTATGAAACTATGAAACACCCTCCCAACATGGCTTTAGACCAGCTCATAGTCCAAAAACTACACTAATCTCCTTCATGGGCACAATTAACCAAGCTACAGACTCCGGCCAACTAACTTCAGCATTATTTCTTGATCTATCAAAAGCTTTCAATACTGTCTCACATCCCAAATTCTTACAGCAACTTTCTTCTCTTGGTCTTTCTGGTCCCTCTCTACAGTGTTTTTTTAGCTACCTGTCAGATAGACAACAATGCGTAAAATGTCAAGGCTGTCATTTTCGATATCTAACCAACAAAACAGGAGTGCCACAAGGTTCCATCCTTGGACCACTCCTCTTTAACACTTTCATAAATAATATCCATACTGCCTCCTGCCAAAGTTCCCTAATCCAATATGCCAACAACTCAACTCTCATCTCCTCTTCCAACAGCATAGTGCACCTCAGACAAATAACACAAACTGCCTTCTCCTCCGTCATATCCTGGCTCAATAATGCACAACTATTGCTCACCCCCAACAAACCAAACTCCTCCTATTTACACAAAGGGTGCTGTCAGTTGACTTTAAGATATTTTCGATAAATAACATGGAAATCGAAGTGGTCCTTTACACTGGACAGTCGGCTTACCTTTGACCTTCATATAGACAACACTATCAAAAAACACACCATAACCTAGGGTTGCTCTATCAGCACAAAAACTTCATGGATACAGCCACCAAAACAGCATTAGCTACAACCTACCTGCTACCCTACTTACTATATGGTTCCCCCATTTTAACCAACTTTCAGAATACACTAAAAAATAAGCTTGAATCCTGCAGTAACAAAATTGCAAAATTTGTAACAGACGTATCATATTACAAATACCGCTATTCTGCTCTTATTCACCTTAACTGGCTAGAACTCCCACAGTACCTAAACTACCTCCAACTAACAGTTGCTCATAAAGTTATGTACATACCTGAGGTCTGTCCCACCTTAAATTCATTACTTCAAATCTACACACCTAGCTGGGCTCTCCCCTCTGAAGACAAGCAGCTTCTAACACTATGTAAACTAAACAAAACCACCAGACAATGTCTATACTCCTACTCAGTGACCAAACTATAGAATGTACTATCCTTAGATATCAGAACTACCTCTAACTTCAGGAAATTCAAGTTTAAACTAAAAGAATTCCAACTCAGGACACATATCTGTCTCTGCTCCAAACCTGGCTGACTCCCCCCTTTTACTTCACCCTAGTTAAATGATTCCACCCATACTTCCTCCCTACTTGCCTCCTCTCCTCCAACTCTGTTTGTATTGTAATTACCACCTCTACTAATTTTCACATTCCTTCTTCTATCTTTGATTCCACCTACTCTACTCTACCTAATGTCCAACTCTCTCTGTTGATGAATCAATGTACCATCCTCTTATTGAATCTCCATCTCAACTCTTTTATTCCTCCCCACACTACCATTCTTCACCTCCCTTATTTCCAGTTCTGTCTATGTTTCTCTGCTGTTTCTGCTAATACGTGAGTATTTCTGTATTTACTCCACTAACCTGACCAATTGTAATCTGTTTTTATGACCATCACACCCATGTATGTGATCCCATCACAGAACAACCATGCCTCCTTTAACGCATCCCATCTCCCATATTTTGCTAAATTTCCTATGTAAATATATCTGCAGATAATATTATTAATCATCTTTGTAAAAATGTATGTATGTTAGATATGCTTATACATGCTTATCTTCCATGTAAAAATGTATATATATATATATTTTTTGTATTTTGACTTTTTTTTTGTTTCTATGCTTAACTATGCAAAAGCTATGTTTTCTTTTCCTTTTCCTTGTACTGGAGCTTTTCTCCCTGGCCTCCACTGAAAATGAGTTTCCTTACCTAGTCAGACTTTTGCTCTAGGTTCTATGGTGGGTGCCATCCCACTAGCTCCTCTTGCAAGATATTTTATGTGGGTTATTCAACGGACTTTAGCTGCTCAGTGATCTTCTCAGTGATCTATACTCTACCAGCCTTTGTCTATTCCTGTCAAGCTGACTCCTGTTTGCAGAAGACATCTTCAGTGGTGGCTTCTGTCAGATGACCTGACATTAGGCAGCCTTTTTTTCTCCCATCCCTCTCCACCATGCTGACCACAGATGCTTTTCTCCCACCCCTCTCCACCATGGTGGCCACAGAAGCTTCCCAGTTGGGGTGGGGGGCATTACAAGGGGAAGATGATCCACAGCACGTGGACACCCACAGTGGCCAGATTGCATATCAGTGTTCTGGAGATGATTGGTGTCCTCCTCATGTTGCAAGCCTTTCAGGATGTTCTTCCTCTAGGAATGATTGTGATCCACACAGACAACATATCATTTGTATGGTACATCAACAAACAAGGAGCAACCTGCTCTCATTCACTGTGCAGAGAGGTCATCAGGGTTTGGGAATGGGCAATGTCTTCCTACCATTTTCTGCTTGCAACACACATACCAGGGAAATCCAATGTCCTGGCAAACAAGCTCAGCAGGTCCATTCTGACCCCTTATGAGTGGTCCCTCAATCAATCAGCAGTGGACTTGATCTTCAGCCATTAGGGCCAATCTTGCTGTGACCTATTTGCATCCCCCCAGAGCAACAAATGCAGCAACTACTTCACTCTG
This sequence comes from Protopterus annectens, assembly GCF_019279795.1. Lineage (NCBI taxonomy): Eukaryota > Metazoa > Chordata > Ceratodontiformes > Protopteridae > Protopterus > Protopterus annectens. Next base: position 554,725,774 of record NC_056736.1, on the reverse strand, counting down.
ATTCCCCCGCTGGGGTAGTCCCTGAAGAACACTCTGGTTCACAGTTGGACCCCAGTCTCCTCTATTCTTATTTCCCACTGCCTTTGATTCCAAAGTTTCTCCAGAAAGCAAACCATCTGAAGTCCTCGTTAATCCTCATTATCCCCTTCTGGCCTCATCAGATTTGGTTCCCCTTCATCTGGTGTCACCTGAAGTATACTCCATGGATTCTGGAACCCAAACAGGATCTCCTTTCTCACCCCATAGAGGGTTATCACCCCAATTTGATGTCCCCCAAATTGACTACTTGGTTTCTGCACTTCCAGTGATCATTTGAAGGTCCAGGCTTGCTTCATCAGTCCAAGACATTATTTTGGCCTCTCAAAAAACAGCTATTAAGGTTTATGGTAGGAAATGGAAGAGGTTTGTATTCTGGGCTTCCAAAGAAAACATTGATCCTTTTTCGGCACCTGTTTCTGATGTTCTGTGTTTCCTTGCTCCTCTTTTCAAAGTCCAAGCTAGTTTCTCCACCATCAAACTCCAGTTAGTGGCTATCTCTAATTTTCATTCTGGCAATGTTTTTGACTGCCCTTCAGCTTCTAAACTATGCATGGCCTTTTTGAAAGGGGTTTCTCTCTGTAGGCCTCTGGTAAAGGATCCTTCTCCACCATGGGATCTAACAGTCGTTTTGCAGAGCTTAACTCAAAAATCCTTTGAATCAGCAGGTGACTGTGATCTAAATTTTCTTTCATGGAAGACAGTTATCCTTGTTGCCATCACCTCAGCTAAGAAAATATTAGAAAATCATGCCTTATCCTCTAAGCCTCCTTACATAGTTTTCCACAAGGATAGACTCTCCCTTCGTACAAACCCTTTTCCTTTCCAGGGTAGTTACAGAGGCCAGTCTTAACCAGGTTATCCAAGTACCAGTCCTTTTCCCTAATTTCTCTAATGATGGAGAGTGATTGATATGTTCATTAGATGTTCACAGACAGTTACATGTTTACTTGCACAGGAATAAGCCCTTTCAAAAGTCAGATCAGTTATTTATCTCCTTCTCGGCTAGCCATCTGGGTCAGGCAGTTTCAAAGGTTACTTACACCAAGTGGATTACAGACTGTATCTCCTTTATTTGCAGTTAAAATGGGTTGCAACTACCTCGCCATCCTAAGGCCCACTCCACCAGGTCCATGTCCACCTCATCTGCCTTTTCTTCCAGGGCCTCAATAGATGATATCTGTGCTGCAGCCACTTGGTCTAAAGCTCAAACATTTGTATCACATTACAAATTGGATCTTGTTTCCTAGAGCAGGGCTTCATTTGGTTCAGCTGTGCTCTGGCATATCCTTCCTTGAGACCACCCAGGAGTTGTATAACTGGGGACTCTACTCATTCATAAGGAGGAAGGAAAGAGACATCAGATTTATTAGTTATGTACTTAACATAACTTGGTATCTGTGTTGTCTTCTTTCATTCCTCCTCACCTTCCCACCCAGCTATCCCCCTTCCTGGCATTCTAGAAGACCTGGAGAGTAGTATTTTTGGGAACTGTGGTTCCTGGGTTTATTGAGCCTCTGGTTATGGAGACGCATGCATTTATACATGTATATAACTACATATTTTAAAATTCCTTCTATCTTTTGGTCTCTGTTATCTATGGGCAGCAAACTCAATCTGATGAGGTTAGTTGGAGTGCAGGGCATTGTGGGTAGTGGGAGGAGCTCGAGACTTTGATCCTAGTCTGAAGAAAAGTGGCTGAGTCGGATCCAAGGATGGATCTGTAACCCATTCGTGAGGAGAAATGAAATAAGACAACACAGATACCAAATTATGGTAAGTACATAGCTAACAATTATGTACACTTCCACTTAGGAGATATATTTTCATTGACAACATGCAAGCTGCTTAACAAAGACTTTTTTTTGATCAGTTAATAACATTATTGTTACAACTGCGCAGGTGACAGTGATTCTTCTCAATATGACCACACTGTCACAGGTGTTTACACTTAGCTCTTAGAATACTTTCTTTACTTTATGAATATAATATTCTGTATGGTGGTTATCATTCATATTAAGGATCTGTATCCAAAATCCCACTCTCTGCTTACTTTGTAAACCCCTCTCCCTTTTATCATCATCTCTTTCCACTTTGAATTATAATCTTCTGTTTGTGTTATACATATACTGTGAGTCTACTTCAGACCATTGAAATACCACATCATTGAATCTTAAAACATCGAGACAAAAAGAATGAAACCTGATAACATTGAAGGTGAACATTATTGAAACTTGAAACATCGAATCAAGTACATGGAACTCATTAAGGATGATCGCTCTGCAGTCAGAGCACCATCACCATTTAAAAACATCATCTGACAAAAAATAACTGTTTAATAAGTTTTCCAGGGGGGGCAAGCCCCCATGCACCCCCCATGTGGGGGGTTATGCCCCCACACACCCTGTAAATTATGTATACCAACTCCAACTCCAAGATCGCACAACAGTAGGGTAAGGGTAAATTTCCCGATCCTCACTGTACTGTGATCTCCATTGCAAATGTTGAAAAGCAATAGTCTTTTTTTTGTTTAATACTGTTATTAAATGCAGAAGTTGCTCTTATAACTGCAGTGCAAGCTCCATTCCATAGTTCTGTGTACTACCCGACATGCGCAGTACCTAGTTTGATGTTTCAAGTTTTGATAATGTTGGCCTTTCAGTTTTATCAGGTTTCGTTTTTTTCTTCTCGATGTTTTAAGATTCAGTGATGTGGTATTTTGATGGTCTGAAGTACATATATATATATATATATATATATATATATATATATATATATATATATATATATATATGGATCTACTTTGTTTAAACAAAAATACATTTAAAAGAATCTGACTTACCCAAGCTGATTTCTCCGAAGCAACATTTCAGTGAATGCAGGGACAGCCAAATTCCTTTCCTTGTGAAAGAAACCACTTGGCCACCATGGTAATTAACCAGAACTGAGCAAAAGTAAGACCACCAAAGTGGGGGATTATGCCCCCTACACCCCCTACTTAAATATACCAACTCCAAAATTGCACTAAATGGAAGAGAAGGCACAGTTCACCATGGTGGACAAGTGGTTCCTTTCTCAGAGAAAGGAATTTAGCAGTGCGTGCGTTTGTTGAAAATCCACTTTGGAGAAATCAGCTTGGGTAAGTCAGATTTGTTTAAACGTACTTTTGTTTAAACAAAATAGTCCCATATATATATATATATATATATATATATATATATATATATATATATATATATATATATATACACACACACTTAACTGTCAAGCTATCAAATATGCCCCCAAATCAGGTAATGGTTAATCACTTTATTCTATTGAAATGATCAACTTTTCCCACTTAACCCTTGCCCTCTTCCCCTTCCAGATAAATAACTCTTCATTAATTATTGTCCACAACATCCCCTCTGGTTGATAAAAATATGCCTGACCCATATAAAAAACTAACAAAACTATAACATTTTCACTGCTTGTATCTTACTATCCATATCCATAAATAATAACTTCTAGTTTTTATTTATTTATTTATTTAACATTTGTTGACCGGGAAAGTCTGACTAGGACAGATCCTATTTTCAGCGGAGGCCTGGGGAGAAACACTCCAGATGCATGTCTTCAGAATGTGAGAGGAAACCCACACAAGCGCAAGGGGAACATGCTAATTCCACACAGAAGGCACCCCAACCAAGAATCGAACTGGAGAACCTCTTGTGTGAGGTGACAATGTTAACTGCTGTGCCACTGCACCCCCCAGTACTAGCTGTAGTTTCTCAATTTTTGTATTATCTTTTTATTTAGACTCTTCCCACATAACCATAGCTGCAATAACAAAAACCTTTTAAATCCATACTCCTAAACATTTCATCTAATTGCATCCCCATAAATATGGGTAATGCTGAAAGAATTTGTGGGTATATAATTTATGTCTACAACCTTTATCTTCATTAATTTTATATCCCAAAAATACTTGAATCTCTCTTAAAATATTCCTCTACACTGAGATTTGCTTTTCTGAGTTTATGAGGTACAAAATAATATCATCACCTAAAAAAGTAATATTTTCTTGATTACCAAACCAATTATATCCTAGAATTTTTGAGTCCCTTATTTTCTTTGCCAATGGTTCTAAATATAAAGCAAATAACCAACAGGGAAGATGACATCCCTGCCTGGTACATATGTCCAAATGAAACTTAGAGAGGAACCCTCCCACTTTACTTTCTACCTCCAATCCTTCATATATCCTAATTAACTTTATTATTGTGTCAGGGAATAAAATCCCATGTTACTTTGCCAAATGCTTTCTCTGCATTAAGATCCACAAAAAGCAATGGTATCTTTTTACGTTCTGCTGGACCATCATTGTTCTATTAATGTTGCCAAATACTTGCCTCCCCTCCACAAAATCATGCTGATCCATATCTATTAAATTTGGGAGCACCTTTGCATTCTTTCAGCTAGTAAAGACATAAATATTTTATAACCAGGGTTTAAAATTCAAATAAGTCTATCTGAAGCTGAGTCTTATGGGTTTTTTACCATCTTTGGGTACTGTAGCCACCACAGCATTCTTCTAAGATACTGGTGCTTCCCCTACTTTTAAAACACTGTTAAGCAAAATCTTCCAGTTTCCTCCTAACTACCAAATTTCTACAGGAATACCATCTTTTTTGGAGACTTTCCTGCAGATTGATTATGCATCATGTTTTATGTCATCTCCTCCTATCTTAACTGTTAGGTGTTGAGCCACATCTACCTCCACCCTTGGCATAATTAACTCTTCCACAAATATATTCATTTGTGCTTTTTCTTTAGTTTCACATTCCTCTTTTTTATATATATCTTTAGTTTCACATTCCTCTGTTTTATATATATCTTCATAATATTTCTCTGCAGAATCTTTTTTTTATCAGCTGCCTAAGTTTGACAATAACATTTTTTACTTTCTGTTGCTTAAGTCATTGTGCTAAAAGTTTTTGTGCTCTGGAGTTATCAAAAAATAGTTGCTTAACAAAAATCTTTCTAAACACATGCATATTACATAAATACACTCTTATTTTCACTTTAGCACTCTACAGTTGCACGTCTTCTTCTTATCTGAGATTCCCCTTATTCTGCGATACTTTAGCCTATGTCAGCCCATCTAAATAATTGCTGCTACATCATAACCACCTCTCTTTATTTTTTATTGCTGCACTATTTTAAGCTCCATTTTCATTTTATCCCACTCACTAGCTATTGCATCTGAAAAAATTTCTATCTTCTTTAATAAATATTGTATATATCCGCTAGCCATTCCTTAAATTTCTCTCTTTTTTTAGGTAGGTGGTAAAACACCAATGTCTCATTTTTACTTAATTACTCTGCATTTTATCTTAGTTTTTATCAGTGCATGATCTGAAATAGCCATAGAATGGGTGTCAAAGCTATCAATCAAATGCACATTTTCTGTGAAATATTTCTATCCAGACTAGCCCAGTTATCATACCTTGGGGTACAATATGTAAATTCTGCCTGTGTTCCTACTACTGAATTCATTCATGTCTTCCATACCAAATATTTTCATAAATGACTTCCACGATGGCTACACATTGAGTAAAAACTTAATTTTAGCTCTTCCTGAGTGAAAACAGACAGAAGAGAGACAGTAAACTCATATTTTTGGGTAAATTTCAGTAACTGGCTAATAAGTGTACTATCTGAATGCCAGCAACAAAGAAATTCAGAGAACCTGAAAGAAACTCAATCACAAAAGTTGAGGAAAAACATTGACTGGAAACAATTCTGCAGCTGTTCAGCAAAAAGCAGTGCAAGCTCCAGCTTTGGTGCAAGACAAGACTTCCAGTAACCTAGAGGAAAAGGTAAGTCAAATGTGCTCAGATCTGATTAAAATAAATGAAGCAGTGAAGGAATATATCAACTCAAACAACAAAAAGCTGGAAAATGGAGGAAGCTTTAATATGATATTCAGAAGAGGTGATAAAGCTGCAAAAATCAGAGGCTGAAATGAAGAAAAGGCTGGCTGAATATTAGGCTGCTCAAGAAGAGATATTTAAAACAAATAATTAGAGGACAGGGTATGTAAAGAAAAGCTGAGATTTTCTGCTGTACCAGAGAAACTGGAAAGAACATACTGTATTAATTATATGAAAGCACAAATAAGCAACTGGACTGGTATTCCACAGAATGAACTGTTAATTGAAAGGGCACATTGTGTATATGCTCCAAACCTGGCCATGAAAAAACAACTTAGACCTTTAACAGTAAAGATGCAATCCTACCAGGAGGAAGGAGGAGTTGATACTGACAAAACTGTGGCAGAAGGACAAAGTAGTAAAAGTGGGAGAAAGTAAAGTGTTTGTGGAAAATGATTACTCACTATACACCAAGCAGAAAAGGAGTAAATTTATTCCATTGCTCAAGGAATGTTCAGAAGCAGGCATGAGATTCAAGCTGCTGTACCCAGCTATTTTCAGAATATTCTATCCTGGAGGGACAAAATAAGTTTTTGATGTAGAGCACGCTAAGGAGGAAATACAAAGTTTGTCCAACAAAAAGTGAATTATAATACAGAAGGAGATTCTGCTTCTTGATCTTCTGGTAATAAAGATCACAGAGAGACTGTGCCAGTGAAAACTTTTCCATTGTTTGAAAATGCTTCAGAAACAGAAAAAAAGCACATGAGTTAATTAGAAGAACTGGGAGTACATTGGAAATGAAGCAGAGACTGGATTTGTGAGATAGTGATCAACAGAAGTAGAACCAGCAACTCTGAAATTGACTAATAAATCTGTGATTACAAAGGATTAATTATATTTGTGAAATAGAACAAGAAAACCCAGAAATACTGCACTTTTGTTAAACCTGTAGGGGACTCTAAAGCATATGCCATTAATGTTTGGAAGAACATTTAAGAGGGGGAGAGGAAGGAAAGAGTTAACTGTAAGTAAAACAAAATTTTGTTCTTAATAGTATTGTTTTTATAATGCATGATATAACCTGCATGCTATAAAGTTTTCTCAGTTATATTTGAGTGTAATAGGGATACTGACCTAAAGTAAACAGGAACCTCTGTTTCTTTTCCCTTGTTCAGTTTAAGAAAACTCTGGTCAAAGGAGCAGGATACTAGGAAAAACTGATGTGCTCTTTTCACTCCTGCAGAGAACAATGACTGGATTCAGGCCCTTGGCTTGATCTGGTAACAACTTTTAAGAGAAAGCAAATAAATAAAACAGAACATTGTCTAACAAATAAATGAGTGCTTGTAGAAGCAACTCTGAATCTGGTTCTCATGTCTCCATGGAGACAATCTGATAAAGAACAATAAAAACAGAATACTTATTTCTTTCAATGGCTGGGAGATAATGATTTCTGAAAGCATTCAAGTGTTTTCCCAAGACAAAAACCTTACAGCACTTAGTAGAAGCACAAACTGTACCATGCATCTTAGCTTAGGTTAATGCAAGTCTGAGGGTGGTTCTTGGGGGTGTCTTTTTTTGAGGGCTTTCAACAAAATAAAGTTTTGTAAGATGTGACATAGGCTGAAATGGATATGACAAGAAACAACTGTATAAAAGATTGACCTGACAAACATTAGTGTATGCATGTAACACAAAAGCTGGAACTAGACACTTAACAAAAATGCTGTTACAGAAAAGGTGGGAATAATTAATCTTTAACATGACATTTTCTATATTATCCTTAAATGTAAATGGTCTCACACATATATACAAAAAAGAAAGAATACTAAACTATATTAAAAAATATAGAGGGCAAATAGCTATGCTACAGGAGCCACATTTGGAAAGAACTGAACATGTGAATTTGATAAAGAAACGTTTTCAGTACGTTATTCAGCAGAATACATGGGACAAAGTAAAAGTGGAATACTTATATTAATTGCAAGAGGCTCTCCAATAGTGATAGAAGAGGATAAAAATGATCATAATGGTAGATTTATAGTACTAAGTGGCTACTGGCAAGGGAGGAGGATTAAACTGTCATGTATTTATATTCCAATTAAAACTGCTGTAATAGAGCTTAAGAAAATTCTGGAAGAAATCATCAGCTTTCACCAGAGAATATTACTTCTAGGTGGGGACTGGAATTTGATTTGCAGCAGAGAAGATGTATCTGGGGGTCCAGAAGTGAAAATATAACAAAGGAAGGTAGATCTTTGAAGACATTTATGAAAATATTTGACAAGGTAGATGTGAATTCAGTAGTAGGAGTTTGGAGTGAATTTATATATTATTTCCCAAGATACAAAAACTAGTCTAGACTATACAGAACATATATTTCACTGGAACACATGCATATAATTGAAAGTTTTGATATGCATTGAATAACTGTTTCAGATCATGCGCCAATAATAACTGAAATAAAGATGCAGGGTAATGACATAAAAATGAGACACTGATGGTTTCCCAGCTATCTGCTGAAAAAAGAGGAATTTAAAGAATGGGTAGTGGGAATTATTCAGGAGTTACTGCAGAAGATATACATTTCTTCTGAAAATATAGCTAGGAAGAGTGTAAAATTAAAGTGGAGATTAAAAATAGGGTGAAAAGAGAGAGATGGTTAAGAAGTAACAAGAATTAAAGTATTGCAAAATAAGGAGAATCTCACAGAATAAGAGGAGCAATTGCAGAATGCTAAACAGAAAATAAGGAATTACCCTGATAACATGCATGAATTTAGAAAGATTGCTGTTAAGCAACTGTTTTTTGATAATAACCCCAGAGCACAAAAACTTTTAGCACAACAACTCAGGCAACAGAAAGTAGAAAGGGTTGTCACCAAGCTTAGGAAGCCTGTAACAAGGAAGAGAACTAGAGATCCTGTACAGGTACCAGAAATATTTTGAAAATTTTATGAAAGTCTGTATAAAGCAGAGAAATATAAAAATCAGAAAAAAAACTATAAATGGAAATGATTATGGAAGAATTAAATATTCCAAGGTTAAAGGTAGATGAGACTCAATTACTAACAGTTAGGCTAGGAGAAGATGAGATAAAAATGGTGATGTATAACCAACCCACATGAAAGTCCCCAAGAATAGATGGTATTCCTTTAAAAGTTTGGAAACTAGAAGAGAAAAACTGATAAAGATCTGGAAGATTTTGTTTAATAGTATTTTAAGAGGAGGAGAAGTACCAATATCCTGGAAGAAAGTGGTGGTGGTTGTAATACATAAAGAGGGTAAAGACCCATCAGTTACAGCTTCAAACAGGCCCATTTCAAACCCAAACCATTATTATAAAGAGTTTATGTCTATAATGGCTAAAAGAATGACAAGGGTGATGCCAAAATTGATAGACATGGCACAATGTGGCTTTGTTGAGTGGAGGTAAACATTTGACAACATTAATGATCCAGAGGGAAGCAGAATGTAAGAAAATACCACCATTGTTGGTAGATCTTGATGCAGAGAAGGCACCTGACAGAGTAAGCTGGGAGTCTATGAGCAGGGGAATGGAAGCATTTGCATTCCCTGATAAAAGTATAAGGCTGAATAGTAGGATATATGAAGGATAGGAAGCAAAAATTAAAGTGGGTGGGCTCCTCTCTCATAATTTCTGTTTGAGCAAAGGAAGCAGACAGGGCTGTCCTATTTCCCCTTTGTTATTTGCATTATATTTATAACCACTGGCAAAGAAATAAAAGACTCAGAAATTCAAGGATTTAATTGGTACAGTAGTCAAGAAAAGCTGGCTCTATTTACAGATGATATTATTTAATACTTGATAAAACCAGAAAAGGACATTTCGGTGTTTTGGAGCATTTTGAGACAGTTTCCGATCTTTTGAGGATAAAAAATTTATGAAGCTAAAACAAAGGCAATAGCTATAAATTATGTATCTACATACAAAATGGTTCAGCAATATCCACATTTCTGGGGACATAATAAAATGGGGTCTATATTAGATATTCGAACGTTTAAAAGTTTGAATCACTAAAGAACAAACTTTAGTGATCGAACTTTTAAAACTTCAAATATCTATAAAAACAATATTTAAAAAAAAAGAAAAAGTAAAGGGTTTAAGCAGGGGGGCAAGCCACCCTGTACCCCCCACATGGGGGGATGCACCCCCCACACCTCCCGCTACTTAAATATACCAACTCTGAGATCGCACTTCAGTGTGCTACAGTGCAGAAATGGAGACTTTCCCATTTCCTACACTGTAGCGTGATCTTGGAGTTGGTATAATTAAGTAGCGGGGGTGTGGGGGTGCAGCCCCCCCATGTAGGGGGTGCAGGGGGGCTTGCCCCCTGCTTACACCCTTTAGTTTTTCTTTTTTTTTATTTTGTTTTTTTTTAATTTTTATATATATTCGAACTTTCAAAAGTTCGATCACTAAAGTTCGTTCTTTAGTGATTCAAACTTTTAAATGTTCAAGTATCTAATATAGACCCATAAAATGAAGTACTTATGGGTATGAATTAAAAAGGATTCTAGTGTGGTAGCTAAGGATATGTGGGAAGAGACTAAACAAAGGATAATAGAAAAAGTGAGACATTGAAATATATATTTATATGGATATGGATAGCAAGATACAAGAAGTTAAATGTTTTAGTCCCTTTAGTTTTACATACAGGTCAGGCATATTTTTATCAACCAGAGGAGAAGTTGTGGATAGCAATTAATAAACAGACGGAGGATTTTATCTGGCAGAGGAAGACAGTAAGAGTCAAGTAGGATAAGCTGATTCTTCCAATAGAACAAGGCGGTCTGGGATTACCCGATCTGAAGGAGTATTTCAGAGCTACAGAGTTAAGGCTCCTATACATAGCACAAGCAGAAACCTATAATTCAAAGTGCAAAGGAATGATGACGAAATGGGGGAAGCTCAAGAAACAAGGAGAGACTGGGATTTTGGATGCAGATCCCTAAGCAGAATAACAATAATCATGCAGAATATTCTACTCATAAAAGATCAGAAAGTATTTTAAGAACTAAGCCAACACAGGAATGGAGAGTGGAGAGTCTGTCAATAGGGATGACTGCAATATGGTATAAAGACAATAGGTAAGAAGGAGCTGGAATTTATTGGAGAAAACTGGCAAAAGAACCAAGGTATTGGGAGCAAATAATTAGAGAGGGAAAGGTAACAGAATGGGAACAGGCCAAGAATTTATTTGAATTGCAGGCTAGAGATTGAATTCCCTATGAAGGATTGATATCAGAGTATAGGCAAAGAAAAATAAATAGGGGAGCCTACATGAAAGACTAGCACTGGTAGAGTTTTTAGTAGAATCTAGAACAGAATCTGCTGTTAAAAATGAATAATTAGTAATATTGCACAATAACTCAATAACTATAAGAATGAATCACAGGAGGTTAGAAAGGATTGGGAAGACAGATTGGATAAGCAATTCACAAGGACACAATGGGGGATATATCAATGCCTCTCAAATATCCATCAAAGTTTAGAACATTCAGGATCTTTGCTGGAAGTGTTTACATAAGTATTTTATACCACAAGTAGACTTCAAAGAATTTATCCTCAGGTAAATAGCAAATGTTGGAGATGCGATGGGGAAGAAAAAGTTAATTGGGAACATATTTTCTGGAGTGTAATGAGATGGCAGACTTTAAAAATTCCCTGCAGACTACCTGTTGAGTATAATTAAGGTAGCTGCCACAAAAAGCAGTTACTAGGAAATGGAAATCAAAGTCTAAACAAACTGCACTAGAAGTAGTGAATATAGTAACAGAGATGAGGAATCTTTAGAAAAGGGTAGGAATAAATTACATTACAAAATGGAAATTGTGAGAACAATACATGCAGAGTAGGAATGATATTTAAAAAAGGCAGGATTTGAATGAGCTATATAATCTTTAATTGACAATGACTGGATAGATTAAAAGTGATCTATGTTTGCAACTAAAATTATGTCAGCATGGTTTGTTTTCATTTATATAAATGTATGATTGGGTTTACTATCAAATGACTGAAAATCAAAAGACTGAATCCCAAAAAGGCTGAAAATTCAAAATATTGAATACATTTTTAATGCAAGGGGCAAGCCTGCCTGCTCCCCCACACCCCCTGCTAAATATATATCGGGTTGGGAGGATGGCCTAATGGGTAAGGTGTTTGCCTTACAAACACAAGGTGCAGGGTTTGAGTCTCACAAGGGATAATTGGCTAAGCTTAAAATGTCTCTCAAGGACAGTTAGCTTAGTACTAACCTATGAACCTATACCAACTCCAAGATCACACAACAGTGGATAAGGGGCAAATTCCATCATTCAATATTTTGCATTTTCAATCTTTTTGGGATTCAGTCTTTTGATTTTCACTCATTTGATAGTAAACTGTATGATTGCCTATGTCATATGTGATAATTTAATAAATATGTCTCGTTTAAAAAATATGGTTTGTTTTCATTTATATAAATATATGATTGCCTATGTCATAAGTGATATTTTAATAAATATGTCTCTTGTTTAAAAATATGGTTAGTTTTCATTGATATAAATATATGAGTGCCTATGTCATAAGTGATAATTTAATAAAGATGTTTCTTGTTTAATAAAAAAAAAAGAAACAGATATTTTCATAAATTTCTTCAGAAACCTACCCTCTTTTGTCATATGTTTCCTTCTAGGTCCTCAAGATATATATTTTTTATTGCAAATCAAATTCCAATCCCCACCTATAAGTAATAAACCCTGGGGAAATCTGATTATTTCTCCTAAATTTTTAAATAAACTTTGTAATAGTAGTTTTTGGTGAAATAAAAATACATGCCAGTGTAATATTCCTCCTTTGTCAATAGCTGTTTACTACCACAAATCAACCATAATTGCCTATTTTCCTCTTCAATCACTATTGGAGCTTCTCTAGCAATCAATATTATTTCTCCCCCTTTTAATTTGTGCCTGACATTCCGCTGAATATTCATCCTGAAATCCTTTATTTGTCACATTCACATGCTCATTTCTTTCCAAATGCATGTCCTGCAACATTGCTATTTGCAGTCTACATTTCTTAACATAATTCAATTCTCGTTTCTTTTTGTCTATACCTATAAGGCCATTTGCATTCCAAGATGATACAGGCAGTATAGTCATTATGGTAAAAGACTTATTGTTCTCACCTAATACATGACATTTTTTTGAAAGTTTATTTCCAACTTTATCATACATGCACACACTTTTATTGGCCGATCTTTTATAGAGTTGCTTCTTCTTATCTCCATTTGAACCTAAATCAAACTTTTCAAGACTTTTTTGTTTTAATGAAGATCTTCAAACAAAAAAAAAACACATTCTTAAAATACCCCATTCCCTATTAACTAAACACACACACACACACACACACACAGACACACACACACACACACACACACATGCAAAACTATGTACATTTTCACAAAAATAAAGTTTAACCTTCAGGATAGAAACGATTGTCCCAAACCATCACCTGCACCCACAAGAATTACCTAGTCTAAAATAAAGGTTACCCATGCTAAAGCACATTATAGCCTGTATTCCCACTAACACTGATTGCTGTCTGTTCTTCTCTTATCCTACTCCCTTAACAGATGTGAAAAACAACCTGTATGCTTTCAGAAAACATTAACTTTTAGCCCTAAGGAAAATAGCAGTATCTTTAAATAAAGTTAAATTGCACACTGTTCTATTAAATGCATTAAAGTATTCAGCCTGCTGGAGAGGTTGCCATCTCTTATTCACTTCCTATAATTTCCAACGTTATTTATCACTGAATCACTTCATAGGTTCATAGGTAGGTACTAGGCTATTGCCCTAGGGCCTATATAAGCCTAGGCAAAAAAGTACCCTGACTTTCGCCACCCAAGAAAATTATTTTCCTGTGCCCCTGTTGAGCAGAGCCACAGAAATGATCCCCAGGGTGAATTTCCTATTTCCCATCCGATCATTAAGATTTTTCTTGAAGAGTGCTAATGAGGAGCTCTGTTTGACATAGATAGGTAGTCTGTTCCAGAGTATGGGAAGTCTCTGGGACAGGAATCTATCCCTCCAACATGTTCTGTTTATTGTGGTGACAAGATTTAGGTCCCTACAGTGTGTAGCTTGGAGGGATTGGGATTTCTTTAAGTGGAGCATGTCCAGCAGCTCTAGGTTTGACATAGCTTTGTATGTTAGGCAGATATCGCCTCTGAGTAGGCGATATGCGACGGAGTAAAGCTGGAGTTTTTTTAGATGGTCTGCGTAGGGCATCTGTTTGAGGCCAGTAATCCTCTTTGTGAGGTATTTCTGTGGCCTCTCCAGTTGTTGCAGATGTCTTGTGAGGTACATACCAAAGGGGGTGCTGTACTCTATAATGGGTCTAATGAGTGATGAATAGAAGGGAACAATGACCTCTTTTTTTTCTGGATGAGAAACCTTTTCTGATGGGGTGTGCCATGTAGAAGGATTTCATGACCACTGTGGTAATGTGATTATCAAAGGAGAGGCTACTGTCCACCTGTGTCCCAAGATCTCTTATCACACTTTCAGTGTTAAGTAGACTACCACCTATGTGGTAGTTCATGGGTACAGAGTTTTTACCAAAGGGGATGACAATGCACTTTTTGGCATTGAACTTCAGGCCATGGCTTTGACACCAGGCATATGTCTCAGTGAGGCCCTTTTGTAGGATGCCCACATCGTTGGGAGTTTCGATTATGGCTCCTAGTTTACAGTCATCTGCAAACTTTGTTAGCCAAAGACCTTCTGTGTTAGCCTGTAATTCAGAGAAGTAGATACCAAACAGGAGAGAACCCAGGACTGAACCCTGTGGTCCTCCACTTGTCACTGGTCTGAAGTCGGATTTGGAGTCTGCTACTTTCACATTGTGGGTTCTGTCCCTGAGCCAGTTGGCAACCCATCTTGTGATATAGGGATTTATACCTAGTTTAGTGAGTTTATCTATCATTCCAGAGTGGGGGATGGTGTTGAAAGCCTTGTCGAGATCTAGATAGGCTGTGTGAACCACCTTACCCTCATCTATGGCTTTGGTGACTGCTTCAAAGACGTCTATCAGGTTTAAGAGATATGATCTGCCTTTTACAAACCTGAACTGGGTGGGGTCCAGAGTTTGGAGATTACCAATGTCTTTGTTTATGAGTTCCATGATGATACATTCCATGGCCTTACAAACCAGGCTCATCGGGCTAATGGAGTGGTAGTTCCCAGGGTCTGTCCTGGCTCCCCCTTTGTGGAGTGGGATAACCATCATGGTGCACCATTCAGTAGGCACAAAGCCTGAGGTGAGGCTCATGGTACTTAGGTGGGGTGCCAGCTCATTCTGTAGTTCATGTAGAACGCAGCCTGGGATATTGTCAGGTACCATGGATGCTGTATTCTTGGCTTTGGAGAGTGTGTTTTTTTACCTGTGCATCCGTGATTACAGGAACTTTGCATTCTTCCGGAATAGAGATGGACCCTCTTTTGCTTTTCCCTCATCAAAGAATGCTTAGAACTGTGAAGATTGTTTGCACCTGCAGACAGATAGTCTCCATGTAAAAGTAGTCACCAATGAGGGAAAAAAGGTAATGTCTCCGCAGATGCACAAAGGAATCTATAAATTTTACTCAGACTAATGTATAACTGCCTTGAGCTGTAGACATCTTGACTCCCATTCAGAACATTTGCTAACAGAAAAAAACAAGGTAATATTTTTACAGATGGCTTTCATCGTTTTATGTTTCAAGCCTTACAAAACACTTGCTTAAGGACACTAATCTAGACATCCACCTTTATAAAAATAAGCAGCCCAGCATCACAAGATAGTAATTTAAACTAACTTCTGTCCAGCCTTTCTTCTGTTTTTTGTACTGTATACCCTACATTTCTTACAACTAAAAAAGTAATTGCTTATTTTAATGTTTTTAACACATACAAAAGTCAATGAAAAGACTTCTTAGACATTTAAAATACCCTTGAATACACACTATACAAAACTGTTTTGCTATATAACATGTAGTTTGTATCACAAAATGGTTGTAGAGATACTGATAAGAATAAAAATGGTTTTACGTACAGTTATTTTTTCTTAAGTGTTCTTCTAAATATTAAAGACATAAAGTGGGGTTAATGCTTTACAGCCCACCACATTTAACTAAGTCAGCAAAAGTCTAGTCTTTCTCATCCATGTTTTCTTGCAAAGTCATATTCCACATACATGACTGATGCTTTATATTCTCCCATTTATTCACTAGTTTCAGTGCTGCTGGTCTTCATGCTGTTCATCTCTCTCTCAGTACCAGACCATGGTCCAAGTCCAAGGTGCTCCTCATTCTTCTAGTCAACTCCTGTGCTGTTTTCTGTCTCATAAGTATTTTCCTTTGGAACATTGGGAAAGGTTTCACTGGCAAAGTATCTTTATTAGTGTTATTATCAGAAGAGTAAGAAGCAGAGTCCCCCACATGCAGAGGAGGGACGAGGTTTAAAAGAACACAGGATTTGAATGGTCTATGTAATGTTTGAATGACAATTACTGGATAGATTATAAGTGATGTATTATGTTTGCAAATAAAATTATGTCAGTATGGTTTGTGATGCATAATGTTTGCAACTAAAATGATGTTATTTGTTTTCATTTATATAAATGTATGATTTTATATGTCATACTGATAATTTAATAAAGATATTTCTTGATAAAAAAGCAGAGTCCCCTTCTGTTTGATAGCTCACTTTTTTGATGGACAAACTTTTGCATTTCCTCCTTAGCATGTTCTGCCTCAAAAAATTAGTTTGAGCATCCAAGAAAAATATTCTGAAAAGTTTGAATCTCATAGCTACTGTTTGACATTCCCTGATTGCCAGAATAAATGTACTCCTCTTCTGCCTGGTGTACACTGAGTAATAATTTTCTCCAATCACTCTACTCTCTCCAACTTTTAGTACTTCGTCATTCTGCATTTTTATTATCAGATTTCTTGGCTGTTTTTTTATGGCCAAGTTTGGAGCATACACACAATGTGCGCTTTCAGTTAATAACTTTTGCTGTGGAATAACAGTCTATTTGCTTGTTTGTGCTTTCATAAAATTAATGCAGTCTGTTCTTTCTAGCTTCTCTGGTACTGCAGAAAATCTTAGGTTCCCCCATGTGCTCTGCCCTCTAATTCTACCATCTTTGACACATCTCTTCTTGAGCAGTCTCAGACTTTTTTCATTTTGACCTCTGATTTTTTGCAGTTTTATCAGCTTATCTGAGTATCTGTTTAAATCTTTTCCCAATTTCCAGCCTTATTTTATTTAAGTTGATATACTCCTTCAGCTCTGAGTATATTTGACTTATTTTTTCTCTAGATTACTGGAAGTCATGTCTTGCATCAAAGCTGGAGCTTGAACTGTGTTTTGCTGAACAGTTGCAGGATTTTTCCCAGCCAGTGTTTCCTCCTCACATTTTACTTATTTATTTATTTATATTTGTTTACCAGGAAAGTCTGACTGGGCCAGAACCTCTTTTTCATCAGAGGCCTAGTTAGAAAAGCTCCACAGAAATATAAGCAAAATACAATAATTAGATAGTACAATAGTATACATATAAGATGCAGAACACACATAATCTAGTCTATACAAAGAAGTATTCAATACAGTTTTCTAGTAGATACAGGTTCAAAAATAAAAACACACAAGCATTTCAGTAAACATCACTGTGAGAAAAATAAAATTAGTACTGTGTACATATTAAATAATAGTTATGAACAAATGAGATTTCCTTTATATAC
Organism: Protopterus annectens; assembly: GCF_019279795.1. Classification (NCBI taxonomy): domain Eukaryota; kingdom Metazoa; phylum Chordata; order Ceratodontiformes; family Protopteridae; genus Protopterus; species Protopterus annectens. The sequence goes on along the minus strand of NC_056736.1, from coordinate 554,708,029 downwards.
ATAGATATATATTTATGAGTGGTAGTAACACTGAGGAGAGGGGGAAAATGAGATAAGGAGTGGAAAGTGTGATGAGACAGTTATGCATATCTTGTCAGTCAGGTTTGTTGCAGGAGCAAAACCAGTTTTTGGATAGATGTTCTAATAGTAGTAGTTTGAAGTTGGTAGATTCAGGTGTGCAATGGAGAGTGTGGAGTAGAGAGTTCCACAATTTGGCTATTTGATTTGAGAATATGGTTTCACTGTGAGTGTTGTTAGCTTTGTTTACTGTGAGAAAGTTTCTGTCTGCAGATCTTAGACTTCGTGGGCATGAGTAGGGAACAACAAGTTCCTTGAGAGATGGGCAATTGTCAGGATGGAAGATGATATTGTGTGTGAATTGAAACTGGTAGAGATGGAGAAGGTTAGGTAGCTTGAGCCAATTTAATTTATGTAGAGCAATACAATGGTGGGGTAGGTTGGCTGCAAACTGGGCTATTCTGTTGTAGCAAGTTTCCAATTTGGTTAAGTCTGATTTTTTTAAGTTGGTAAAGAGGGGGAAGCATAAAGGAGCATAGAGAGGAGAACGATTCTAGATATGGCTAGTCTGGTACTGTCAATGAGGAATGGCTTGCTTCTGTACATTGAGACAAGTTTGACATGAACTTTCTTAATTGTGATGGCTATGTGTTGGTCAAATTTGAGTTTGTTGTTTGCTACTGGTAAATAGCATTAACTGTGTCTTTTTGAGGTTGAGGATTAGTTGTGATTTACTTAGATATGTTTCAAAATCATTAAAAGCTTGTTGGGCTACTATTTTGTGGTCTGGTAAGGTATCTGTTGAGCAGATCAAATTGAATTGTCCCCATACTGAACTACTTTAGCATGTGTTGTGGATGAGGCTAGATCATTAGAGAAGATGGTGAAAAGCAGGGGCCCCAACTGAGACAGATGGAAGTGGTGAGAGTTCAAATTTCCATCATACTGCTTGTTGTCTGTCAGAAAGATAGCTTAGGAACCAGAAGAGTGAAGTCTTTGATAGGTTTAGGGAGGCAAGAGTATTAAGGTGTTTCTGATGGGAGACAGTGTTAAATGCTTTTGACATTTCTAGGAAGATTGATGCTACTTGCTGGTTTGAATTTCTGAGCTGGTTGATGGTGTTAGAGAAATTAATTAGGGCTGTTGTGGTGCAGTGTTTCGGTCTGAAACCATGTTGAGAAGGAAAGATAAGGTTGTGAGATAGCAGATATTGTAGTAATTGAGCATGTATACATTTTTCCAGAATTTTGACACAGGGGAAAGGATGGCTATGGGTCTGTAATTGTTTAATTCTGTTGATGATCCTCTTTTATGTAGAAGGGTGATATAGGAAATTTTCCATAATTTTGGGATATATTGTTCTGCTACAGACCTGTTTACCAGACTGGAGACAGGCAGAGCTACAGCATCAGCTGAAAATTTGAGGTACTCACTGGGGAGTTGGTCAGCTGCTAAAGAAGAATGTTTCATTTTTTTTCTAGCATCATTCTTATGGTGTTGATTGGGACAGGTTTGAGGTTAAAAGAGTTGTTAGTTTCCACATTAGGTGGAAGAGATGATGGGGTGGAATTATTCCCTGTAACTAAGGAGAGGATGGTGTTTATAAAGTAGGTGTTGATTTGTGAGGCAATACTCACACTTTGGTTATTGGTTGATGGTTCTGGGGTCGTACCTTTACTTGGGTGGAAAAGCGAGTTAATTGGCTGCCAGAACCTTTTGGGAATGTTTTTATATTTGTTTTGCATAGATGTGTAATATGTTTTTTGTCTAGTTTGAGTTGTTTTTTTTTTTGTTTGATTGCAGGTATGCTAACAGAGTTTTATTGTCTTTTGTTTTCTGGTACTGAAACCAGGTTTTGTCCCTTAGTTTTTTAAATTTAATGGTTTCTTTTGATATCCAGGGCAATCTCTTATTTTTAACATGACAAGTTGGTGCTACACTATTTAGAATAGCTAGAAATGTGTCAGTGAAGTATGTTACAGCCTGGTCATGTTGGAGATGATGGAGTGGTGTCCAATTACATTTACTGAGTACATCTAGGAATGCTTCATTGGAAAAGTTTTTGGTATTTCATACGACTTTGTAAACTATGGTTCTGGGTGAGTCGAGCTGATGACGGATAAAGTAGGTAGGTCTATGGTCACTTAAATTATATGGAAGGTGTCCAGAGAGATAGTTGTGGGTGGTACTGTTAATAAGTGACCAGTCTAAGATAGATTTCCTTTTGCTAAGTCTATCTATTGGAGTGGGAAACTGGATAGTTTTGGAGAAACCATGTAGATTTATGAAGGTGGAGGGGTTATCACCAGTGCAAGTGTTCCAGTCTAAGTTGAAGTCACCTGTGATAATGGTTTCATGGGTGTAGGCTGAGGCTGTCCAGGCTGAGTTCCTCAATGGCAGTGGGAGTGTTGTTGGGAGGTATGTAAGTGGCTATTATGGTAATATTTTTCTTTGGGTTGATTCTGAGCCATGTTACTAGGACTTTAGTATTGATATAATAGGGGTATTTGATGGGTAGGTAGTCTATGGTTAACTTATCTTAGTAGAAGAGTGCAACCCCACCTCCCTTCTTCTTGATCCTGTCTAACCTGTGCATGCAATAACCTTCTGGGAGTATGTCTGGGCCTTTTATATGGGGTTTAGCCAACTTTCTGTTACTATAAGAATGGTGAGTGTTGTGAAATGACTGCATGAAAGTCTGTGATTTTATAAACTAGGCTTCTAAGGTTCATGTTAAGAATGAAAAGGTCTGAAGTCTTAATTGGAGGAAGGGGTGGAGTGGTAGGCATGATGGTAAGCTGTGCGCTATGTGGCCTGGGACTGGGGTGTCCATCACCACTACAGAGAATATGTGATAATATACATGCATGTTTGTGTGACAGTTTGGAGAGTATGTGAAGATGTTTATTGAAATGGTTAGTGTTATTGCTGACAACTACATGTCTGAAGTGGAAGTATGCAACAGGTGTGTGATTGTAGAGTTGGGAGGAAATGGCAAGGTAGGAGAGTGAGGAGTGGATGGTATTAGTATAATATAGTGTGGGGCTATGGACATATATCTGTAGGTGAGTGAAGGATGTTCGATAGTATGCAGATAGCAGTAGAGTACAGAGTGTGGGCAGGACATAGAGCATGGTGTGTATTCTTTGCTTCAGAATGTTAGGTTAGCTGGATGGTATGATAAAGAAGATGTAGGGACAGAGGGGTGTTGGTGTGGTGTGGTGGGAGTAGAGTGATTAATAACAGTTGCAATTAAGTTGTGTGAGGGGAGGGAGGAGTGTTACAAATACTGTATTGGTTAATTGGTTAATTGAGGTATGACTGGTGGACGGAGAGTGATTGCTAATTTGGGGAAGGTAGGGAAAATGGTTAGTAATTGTATAAATCTAGGTGATTCAGGGGTGGGTGGGAATGGGGGCAGGGTGGGGAAACAGAAAGAGCCCGAGTATAGCGGGCTGGCCCCCCTCAGAGAAGAGTGCAAAGAAAAACAATCGGTATGAGAAGTGGAAACTTTAGAGCTATAAGGAAAGTGAAAGCAAGGAAGAGATAGAGGCAGAAAGGTAGGAGTGCAAACAGATAATTGCAGAAACATTACTTTTATGGCCTTGGTGTGTAAGTAAATCAACAAAGGAAGACAAAGCTATTTGGGGACAAAATACACCAAGTAAATGGTACTAGCCTTACTTTACAGGAGTTCCAGTTGGGAGGCAGATTTATTCAGGACAAAATACAGCAAGTATACTGTTAGTTGTGCCACCTAGTGACAACATATGAAGCTACAGTTCCCTTGGGTGGGGGAGCCCTTGCATGTGTGCGTGCCAGATTAAAACAATGTTTAAAAATAAACTAGTAAAAGTACCAAATTTGCTATAAAAGGAATTGTAAACATCCAGTCACAAGGTTTAAAAAATAACTATTAAAGGACCAAATTCACTGATAATAAGAATTGTAAACATCCAGTTACCTATGTAGACTTTTCTGCTGAGTATCCTTATTAAAAATTGTTATTCTTGGCTTGAAATAACTGTAGGGAGAAACTGGACTGTAGCAGTGGTTTTATTTGGCAATGTTGCAGTTGATGGGGTGGGGGTGAGCTGAGATGATAAAGGAAGACCAAGTGTGCATTAAAAAAGAGCTAATAAGTGATGTTAGGAATATTGCAAAGTGCACAACACCTCATTGAGCAGTAAAGTAAGAGGACTGAGGGTGAGCTGACTAAGTACGGGTGTGTGTTGTTAGGAGAGGTATAATAGAACCTAGAGAGGCTGTAAGGGGATCTGTGGTGCCTGTGGAGAGAGCGTGCAATGACTGAGAGAAGTAGAAGTTCAATATACCGTAATGTATGGACCGCTGACCTCAGGGCTTGTAGTGGATTAGATATCAGGCAGAAAGCATATAATAGTAACAGTAAAACACATACTTATGCAGTCATCATGTCTCAAAATAACAGTGCAGTAGGCAATAATTGGTTATAACACATTTGAAGATAACACAGAGCACACACTTATGCAGAACTGTAATTTTAAGTAATACAGAATAGCACTGATCAATACAGGCTGAAGAAGCTTGCCAGTCACCAACAGGGAGCAAGCGTTTGTATCTGGCAGCTAAAAACACTGCTTTAGTAAATGGGATATATGCAGGGAAAGGATACTGTAGGCAAGTACACAAAACAGTCAAAAGCACTTAAGGAGCATTACATTACATGCCTTAACGTAAGGAAGTATGGATATGTTTTTATTCATGTTGATACAAATAATGTCACCCACAAGGATTTTCTGTTAGTGGGGAACTGACATCCCTCTTGGATAGTATAGCTTGTGCTGGTGTTAGGACATATTTCTCACAAATCACTTCTAGAAAGGATAGTCAGGTCACTGTGAATGAAAAGATTTTTTGGGTAAATACCTACATGGAAACAATGTCCTATTTAAAAAAATGGAAATGAGTAGAGCATCCAAGCCTTGTTTTGGGCACACGTGTTCAGACAGGATAAAGTGCATTTGTCTAGATCAGGGAAGAGAATTTTTGCAGCAGATATTTTGAAATATTTGACAAACACTAGGCAGGATTTTTGCCATGTCAAATATTTAACAGCTCACAGATAGCAACATTTGATGCATCCCTGATGGTTGTTAATGCTAGAAGCATTAATAATAAGGTTTTTTATTGGAAAATTTGCTATATTTTCGCAGGATTGATGTTGTTATTGTTTGTGAAACATGGTTAAAGAACAATGACTGGAAACCAGTTCTGTCAGGGTATAAATGTTTTTATTGTAACAGACATTCTAACAAAACATCAGGTGGAGGTGTTATGATAGGGATTAAAGATAGTTCTGAGACCTGTGATTATTACATGTTCAGTGATAACACCAATACTATAAACTGTGTAACTCTGACAATAAAAACAACCCTTGGACATATAACAATTGTTGGAATGTATAGACCACCAAAGTCAAGTGCAGATGACCTATAGGAATTCATACATTTCTTGCATGAAACCCAGGAGAGAATAATAATATTAGCTGGGGACTTAAATTTACTAGAAACAGACTGGAATAATATTGATTCAACAATGTTAGTAAGGAAATTATTCACAGTGTATATTCAGGAACACCAATAGCTTCAGATTGTAAAAAAAACTACCATGGGACGGAGCATACTAGACATTGTTTGTGTTTACAAAGAAATTACTTTAACTTCAAGTCAAGTTTTACCACCATTGATGTGCAGTGCTCATGGGTTTATAAAGGTTAATTTGTTGCTAGATAATTCTGCCAAACTGAAATCTAAGCCAATGTGCAGAAGGTTAATTACAGCTTATATGGAAGCAAAAGAGTCACTGTGTAAAACTAACTGGAGTGAGGTGTTCAGTGGAAAAACTGCAGATGGAGTGTGGAAAGTTTTGAAAGAGAAATTGTTTGAGTGTAAAAAATCAAAAAATGTTTAACATCAGGATCTAGGCATACAACATCAAGGGGATATATTTCCATAAGAACAAGATATCTGATTAAGGTGAGAGACAACAAATATAAGAAATGGAAGAGAGGTCTAACTACAATGTTGAAAACTGAAATAAGCTGGACAAACAGATTAAGCATAGTGTGAGACAAGATCAAGAACAATTTGAAGAAAATTTATATAAAAATATTGAGCATAATAGGAAACCTTTTTATAGATACATAAGATATGGAAGGAGTAAGGACACACAAACTGATAAACTGTGTGCAGATTCTAAAATTTATTCTCAGACACAACAGATTATAGATATATTTACAAAATCTTATGCAAAACAGTTTGGCTCCACTAAAGAGGTGGTAAGTTGTCCTAGTGACATCTAGACAACCTCAGATACTGGAATCAAATTATATTATATTGAAAAAGAACTGTGAAAACTAGATCCAAACAAAGTGCAGGGAGGAGACGGAATTAGTAACAATGACCTGAGTACACTTCAGCAAGAACTTACAGTACCACTATATCTATTATTCACTAGGTCATATAAATATGGGGAGGTGCCTCAAGATTGGAGACATACACTTATTAAACCTGTTTTTTAAGGGAAAGGGGAGTAGGACAAACCCAGAGTCATATAGACCCTTAAGTCTGCATTCATGTTGTGGAAAAATAAAAGAGAAGGTAATATTGGATAAGTTATTGTCAGAACTGGATAGGTTGGGACTTGAAACCATATATCAGCATGTGTATGTTGAAACGGATCTATGACCACCTGTAACATGATGTTCTATAACAATATAATAACATCTATGAATGAAAAATTGTGCTGTGATGTAATTTATACAGATTTAACTTCAGCATTTGACAGGGTTATACACAAAACACTGCTTGATGTACTATTGATAAGATGGATAGCTGCATGGCTTACAAATAGGACATGGCAAGTATCATACTGGGCAGGTGAAATCCTTGATTGCAGTCAGGGTGTCCCACAGGGCTCTGTCTTAGTCCCTTACTTGTTTAGATTGTATCTTTCAGACCTAACTTTTTCATCTGACGTTTTCCTACAGTCTATATGCAGATGGCCTGAAATTGGGTAAACTGATTACCTGTTACAGATAAGGCACATCTGCAAAATAACTTGACTGAATTGACCATTTGGGCACAGGAGAATAATATGCGGATAAATACATAAAAACTACGCATATGAGATTTGGGAAACATAAACTGAAAGGTGAATATTTAATACAACACACAGTGATTGAAACTGTAGACTCATTTAAGGACCTGGGTATATGGGTAGATTCAGCTATGAGGTTTTCTAATCATATTAACCAATTGGTTAATGATAGTTATAGAACTATAGGTTGTATAAAAAGATTTATAAAGACTAGGAAATCATAAATAATGAAGTCATTATTTGTTAGTTACATTAGACCCAAACTTGAGTACGGAATAACAATACGGAAACCATTTAAGAAAAGAAGCATGAGTAAACTGGAAAGAGTACAGCAGAAATATACCAAGGGTATCCATGGATATGAAAATTTAAGTTATTATGAAAGACTAAAATATCTGAAATTGTACAGTGTCTTTTACAGATATCTAAGAGGAGATCTTATTCAGGTATATATGGCATTTAGTGACAACTACCTCTGTGAATGTTTGGGGTTATCAAAAAGTACTAGAGAATCATCAGACAACCTATGCAGAAGATTTTATAGGAATGCGAAGTGTACTAATTGGTTCTCTGACAGAGTAGCTGATGCATGGAACAGACTATCAAATTACATTAAAGGACAACAGTGGGATTCTATTATTAAATGCTCAACTTTTCTGTCTTTTTTCTCCTTATTTACTGTCCCTACTATGAATAAACAAAAATACAGCATTTAAAATATTTTAAATTGACTGCTTCTCCCCACTACAACAGTACCTTACTGTACTGTGTTGGTTTCACTTTCAAAAAACTTTTCTCCCACCCTGGAAAAGTCTCCAATTCATTGATGTCATCAAGGCCACTGGATACAGGTAGTTTTCTGACCATTTCCCTCCCCAAACTGACATCACCACGGCCATCCTAAAAACCCACCCATGCTGTGATGTGACAGCTCCCTGGTCCTTCCCCTACCCATACAAAAAGTAAAGGCTAGAGCAAGGAAACAGTGCATGAGACACGTTTCCTGCTGTGAGCTGTCAATCACAGTAGGTAACAGCTCAAATTTCCCTTAGCACTTTGACAGCTAGGGAAGCTAGGTGTGAATGGGGATGGGAAATGTGTCAAAGTAGTACAAATTCAGGCTTCACAAAAGACTGCCGTTTAGCCATTCTAAAAAGAAGCAGCAGTAAAAAGCAATTTGAAAGTCTGTTCTGCGGCATTTGCACTGTTTGTGTTTTAAGTAGTTATTGAACGGCATGAAATGTTACTTAAAACTAACTGACTGAAAGACAGCAGTGTATGCATGTAAAATTATTGCAGTGACAGGAGCTTTAGGAAGAAAGAGGCCTGCGTGATGTAATTTTTTTACAGACAAGCACTGAATCATGGGATACCTAGAGGCAGACTACACAATCAGAATTACTTCAAGATGCCAAACACAGAAAATATGTATAAAAATATTTAAAAACCTGTAAATAGTCCCAGAGTGGTGTTAAAATGTAGGAAACACCAAACCATGATGAAATAAACATGTTTTTTGAGTCTGTGGGTGCAGCTCTCCTTTAAAGCGAGTACTAGTTTAGATATTTTTAAGAACAGCCTGGATACTTATTATGGGAACAAGTGTTTTGGTATATTGGGAAGCTAGAAGGGCATTAATGCCCATGCTTGAAATATTTGTATGTATGTATTGCAGTCAAAATCCATTGTAAGCGTAACAGCATACTTAACAGCAAACTGCTTTAGTAAACATGCAATATGTGCAGTTGCAGCTTCTAAAAATAACTAGGGAAAAGATATTGTAGGCAAGTATACAAAACAGTGAAACCAGCTAAGGAGTATTACATTACACGAGTTGCCAGCCAAAATCCATTGTAAACATAACAGTATATGTAACAGCAAACAGTTTCTGTAGTAAAAGCAGTCAATACTTCAGTTAGTTCCCTAAACTACATACAGTTAGCTAAGTACTTCAGTTGAAAAGCATAAAAATGCCTATTGACCCAGGTGCACAAGAAATATTTGAGAATTGCTTAAACAATTGCAGGCACTTACTTGCGGGCATGCACACTCAAGAGGGGCTGGGGAGAGCTTCCTCACCATGAGCAGGCTAAAAATAACTATTTAAAATGGCACCACTCAAGAAGACCCACTAATATAGGCTAGTCAATGTGCATGGGAAAGGGGGGAGTCAGAGGAGGGAGATACAAAATGGGGGAAGGTAGAACCAGAAAAAGCAGGTAGAGGTATGTCCCATCCCCTCAGAGAAGAGTGCAAAGAAAAACAATCAGTATGAGAAGTGGAAACTTTGGAGCTGTAAGGTAAGTAAAAGTAAGGAAGAGGTAGAGGCAGAAAGGTAGAAGTGTAACAGTTGCAGAAACAGTACTTTTATGGCCTTGGTGTGTAAGTAAATCAACAAAGGAAGGCAAATCTATTTGGGGACTAAATACATCAAGTAAATGGTGCTAGCTTTACTGTACAGGAATTCCAATTGGGAGGCAAATTTATTTGGGACAGGATACAGCAAGTATATTGTTAGTTTTGTCACCTAGTGGCGAGACACAACGCTATAGTTGCCTGGGGTGGGGGAGTCCTTGCAGTTATGCACACCAGCCTAAAACAGTGTTTAAAAAATAACTAGTAAAAGTCCAAATTTGCTATAAAAAGAATTGTAAACATTCAGTCAGAATATTTAAAAAATAACTGTTAAAGGACCAAATTCACTGATAATAAGAATTGTAAACATCTAGCCACCTATGCAGATTTTTCTGGTGGGTATCCTTATTAAAAAGTGTTATTCTTGTCTTCAAATAACTGTATGGAGAAACCAGATCATAGTAGTGGTTTTATTTGGCAGTACTGCAGTTGCAGGGGGGGGGGGGACCCAAACTGCGATGATAAAAGCAGACCAAGTGTGTTGCAAGTGTGCACACTGAGAAGGGGCTGGGGAGAGCTTCCTCACCACGAGCAGGTCAAAAATAACAATTTAAAAATCTTGTGGTTGATTTTCTTTCAGGTTCTCTAAATTCTTCTTTGCTGGCATCCAAGCAGTGCTCTTACATGCCAGTAATTGAAATTTACCCAAAAAGACAAATTCACTAGTTTTGAGTTTCTATTTTCACACTGGGAGAGCTAAATTAAGCTTTTACTCAGTGTGCAGTCATCTTGGAAGCCCCATAAAAATGTGTTTCTGTCAGATAAAGATCTGACTTGCTTTTATGTTCTCAGATTTTCAAACTCCAACACACAGCCATACAATGTCCTCTCTTGCAGCTTCACTGTTAAGGAAGCCATCATCCTACAGCCTAAGAAATCACAGTCACTTAGGCTCTTCCCTACATGCCTTAAACTAAACCGCAGCATATAAGTTAGTACTTCTTCTTACATAGGTTCATAGGTGTTTACCAGGTTAACAACTACAAGGGACTTTTTAAGCCTAGCCATGCATCCCAAACTCTGATGAGTTCTGATACCCTTGATAAGTGTAAGCATGGGCCTGGGAGATGAACCATTTACAGGTTACCTTATTTGCATTACAGACATAGGTGCCAAACCAGGGATAAATATCCGGTTTTCCATCCAATTATCTAAGGAATGATCTCTGCTTTACATGGATGGGAGCCTGTTCCATAGACGGGGTAGTCTCTGGGATACATACCTATCTCTCCAGCAGGTCCTATTAATATCAGAGGCAAGGTTTAAGTCTTTAGAACAGGTAATTCTGGTACTGTTTGTTTTGTGGATATGCAGGAGGTCCATCAGAGTGGGGTCTGACAATGCCCTGTATTCCAGGCATAGATCTCCCCTCAAAAGCCTGTAGGAGATGGAATACAGGGATAGGGCCTTGAGGTGGTCTGCATAGGACATATTACTTATACCCTGTATTCTTTTAGTGAGGAACCTCTGTGAACGTTCCAGTTGTTGGATATGCCTGGTTAGGTACATACCACAGGGGTCGTTGTACTCAATGATAGGTCTGATGAATGCTGAATACAGTGGAACAATGACTTCCTTGTACTTGGATGCCATACCTTTGTTTATAAGTTGTGCAACATAGAATGATTTCCTCACCACTGTAGACGTGATGATTAAAGGCTAGATTACTGTGTGTGTCCCTAAGTTCATGACTACTAGGTCAACTCTAAGGGGTGCGTTGTTAATATGATAATTACCAGGGATGGATGACTTCCCAAAGAATACTATTATGCATTTCTTGGCATTTAGTTTTAGTCCATGACTCTGACACCAGTTGTTTGTCTGTGTCATCCCCTCCTGGAGAACATTTGTGTCAGTGTGAGATTCAATGACAGTTCCTAATTTGCAATCATCTGCAAATTTAGTCAGTAAGAGGCCATTGACATTGGCCTTAACTTCTGAGAAGTAAATGCAAAAAAGGACTGGTCCAAGGACTGATTTATTACTAGTCAACATGAGGACATATGACATCATAACTGTTTAAGACAGGCCCATGCCATAGTTTTTTTTTTTTTTTTTTTTTTGCTGGTGAGAAAGAGGGATTCACTTTGAGTCATCAAAGATCATTTTAGTGAATGAAAAAAAAACATTAGCTGAAACCACCTTCGAATAACTCAATAATTTTGTTTTTGCAGGGAGGCAAGCCCCCCCCCCCCCCCCAGAGTTATATATACCAACTCTGAGGTCACACAACAGTGGAGGAAAAAAGCAAACTACTGCCAGCAAAAGTTATTTCTGTGAGCAGCGTTTGCTCATTTTGCTTTTGCCGAAATGATGTTCGATGACACTACATGCTCTCAAGACAGAGAAATGAATATATTCAGTGAAAAGTACTAAATGTGACTGATCAACTAGCTCCTTACTTGGTTCAACCTACCCTCCTCTTCTCAGTAATCAAGTTCCTTTTCTTGATAACAACTTACCTTGTCCTTCTATACTATTACTTACATCTTCAGAATCTCATTATGGAGACTACTTTTACTAATATATTGTATAATTTCAGCTCCTTCTTTTTCTTTATGACTACTTGTATACTAATATATTGTATAATTCAGCTGCCATATTTTTCTTTATGATGTATTGCAACTACATTTTGAATTGTACTAATTGTATCTGTATATTTTGCACTATGTTATGAACAAATGACCTCTTTGATTATTCTCTGTACTGCACCTGCAATGCTCATTGTATACATTAATTTTTGTATATGTGATTTTGTTTGTTTCCTCGGAACTTATCTCCCCGGGCCTCTACTGAAAATGGACATATATCCAGTTAGACTAGCCCAGTCAACAAACGTAAAATAAAATAAAATAAATAAAAAAGAACAGCATTCACTTATTTAGGATTTCTAGTTTAACTATTGTAAAACAGTGTGTGGGGGTGGGAGTGTAATCCCGGGCTGGACTGCAGAATCCCAACTGCAGTCTCTCTCTGCTGTACAATGAAAGGTTAATGACAACTAGGAATAAAAGAATGGAAGTATTGCCTTGGACTTTTTTGCATATCCTGTCCCCCACTCTAACCCTTACCTACTGAGTAATTAGTTGCAGGACTAAGCCTCTTGTATGGGAAAATGGATGGAAGGCAATACTGCAACACAGGATCACAGGAAGGTACTAGGCTAATGGCCCTAGGGCCCTTACAAGCCTAGCCAAGTTCTGCCCTTGTTTCCACAATCAGCACTTATTACCCCTCTCTAAGACAGACACAGATGGAACCCCCAGGGTGAAATTATGGTTACCCATTGTCCAGACTGTGCTTGAAGAGGGCCAAATAGGTGTTTTGCTTGGCATGAATTGTAAATCTGTTTCACACGTGTGGTAACCTCTGACAGGGTTCCACATCATAATCTCGAAATACTGAAACCCTGAATTTCAATATCTCAAGACCATAAAGTGGAATTTTTTAAATCTCGAAACTCCATAAGTGCGAACCCAGAAATGTCGAATTCGCAGTTATGGTATTCCGGTATTTGACACTGAATGTAGTGTGTGCAGGATGTATGGATTTAGCTGGTATGTAAGGTAAGTGAGTATTGTGTTGGGTTTTAGGTATGTGTTTGAATGTATATGAGTGTGTTTGGAAGTTTTATGTGTGGGTTAGGGTAGGCAGGTAAAAGTATGAATATTTTTCGTATATTTGTGATGTGTGTGTGCAAGGGTACTGTAGAGTGTGTAGTGGTGAGTTTGCTGTCTTTTTCTGTTTGGTGCGATCTCTGAGTTAGTATATACAAGTAGGGGGGATCTGGGGGGTGCAGGGGAGGGTTGCCCCCTTGCTTATATGTAGTGTAGATTTGTTGGTTTGTGTTTTTGTGTTTGTGTGTGTGTTTTGTTTGTTGGTTTGTTGTAGTGTAGATTGAATGATGTATGTGTTGTGTGGTGTATGGTGTGTATATGTTCGTGATTTTGTGTTTCGTGGTTTTGGAATCTGGAACGTTTGATTTTATGGTCTTGGGATACTGAAATTCGAGATTTCAGTATTTCGAGATTATAAAGTGGAACTCCTGGGAGACAAACATGTCACACCAGCAGGTACTACTAATGTAAACAAACTAAACTGTGCACATGAAAAAACTGAATAATGGTGCTGGAGAGAAAAAGACGCTGATTTCAAAATAACAATAGTACACTTCACTTTACTAATACCTAAAATAAAATAAGATAAGTGCTTTCATTCTTTATAACATCGAACTTCATCAGATAAAATTAATTTTAAATCCAACAATTCAAATACCTTTCCCTTTGATACGATTGGTTCATTTCCTTTCCACCTCTCATTCAGAATATTTAAAGTGCCAGCATGAATAAAACACAACAAAACATTACATATTACATACACAAACCCAGGTACCCAACAGACTCAATAATAATTTGAATTCTAAGCTCTAAATTAATTTAAATTCTCATGGCTCACTTAACTATATGATTATAATTTATAGATAAGACACAAAACATAATAATGAAATAAATACTATAAAAATTAAATTAATAGAATGTATTTAACACCTATATTATTTATATACATTAATAAAATTTAAGAAACAGATCTAGTCAATCATATATTACTTATCTAACCCATGCTTTAAGTTTCAACAGACAAGTAGAACACAAGTCATTAATGCCCAGCCAGCTATAAGCATTCAGCACTATTTGTCAAATAAGTTCCTTCTTTTCTAAATGTAGTGTCCAAGGACCCCCACAAGGATTGTGGTACACAGTATCTATCTGCGGTGGTGGTGCTGCGGTAGCATTGTCGCCTCACAGTAAGCTGCTGTCCGGTTCGATTCTCAACTAAAGCGTCTTCTGCGTGGAAACATGCATGAATGGGCATATATTCTTTGAAGGTTGTGCGTCAGGGCTGGCAACTCGGCACGTAAAAATCAACTGCCAATCATTAGCGGACCGGAGTTCCGCTGTGGCGACCCCTAACCGGGAAAAGCTGAAAGACACAATAGTATCTATAGACATATATCTGAAAGCATGGTCTGGGAACTCGTATATGTTTGGCCAGCACATTATTCATATTTTTCTTCTTTATACTATTTCATCTTTTCTGCTGTTGGAGGTGGATTCCCCTATTTTGATTGTATGGGTTCTATAAGTGAGCCAGTTATCAACCCACCTAACAATATAAGGGTTGATACCCAGCTGGGTGAGTTTGTCAATAATGCCTGAGTGAAGAATACTGTCAAAAGCCTTGGCCAAGTCCAGATAGGTTGTATGCACAGTTTTCCCCTCGTTCAGGGCTGTAGTGGCTGTCCCAAAGATATCTACCAAGTTTAACAGGCATGATCTCCCTTTGACAAATCCAAACTGAGTAGGGTCAAGTGTTTGGAGATTATCTATATCTTTGTTGATAAGGTCTATGATGATTCACTCCATGGCCTTGCAGGTAAAGCTAGTTAGGCTAATAGGTCTACAGTTCCCGAGGTCAGTGGAAGCACCACCCCTGTGTAAGGGGATATGGTGGCCATTTTCCATTCAGCTGGGATGAAGCCAGTGTTTGGACTATGAGTGAAAAGAGTACCCAGTGGTGTTGCTAATTGTTGTTGAAGCCCACATAGGATGCAGTCTGGGATGTTATCAGTCCCCATAGATGCTTTGTTTTTGGCCTTAGAGAGGGCATTTATGACCTGCTGTCTAGAGATACAAGGTGATGGACAGGTGAAAGGAATGTCATGGGCTATGTGTGGTTGTGGACAGGGGAGTGAAGTTTTCACAACTTGTCAGCTAACAGGTTTGCTATGTCCTCAGGCTCAGTGTATGTGGTATTGTTAACTACCAGTTTGGTGCAAAGCTGGGTCTTACCTTTTAGGCTGCGAATGTCACTAAAGAACACCTTATGCCTGTCCTTAGTTGAATATCCTAATTTGGATTCGTAGTGTGCTTTGGAGGACTTCATAATAAGTGTTATTTGCTTGTTTAAACTGAGGAGGGAGTGTTGCCAATTTAGGGCACCCTCCCTCTTACTTTTGGACAACAATCTCTTCTTATTGTAAAGCCTGTTAATGGCAGTTGTTCACCAGGCAGGTTTGCTCTTCCTTGAAGAGCTTGTTTTGGTCCTATCAGGTACAGTTATACAGGCGTTTGTAAAAAGCACTGGTGTAGGACTCAGCATAGTTGCGAGTTACAGCTGAGGGGGGAGGTGCAGTGAAGCTATTTGTACTATCCCTTAGAAGGGTATAATCTGCTTTGGTCCTAGGAATAATCTTGGTCTGGCTATAAGAATTGAAGAGGGAATACAGCAAGGGCAGGTATTAGTTGGTTTAGGTGCAAAGAGCTCTGGTTTAGGTAATATTTGCAAGACTAGAGAGCAGGCGTATATAACTGGCAATCCCTCAGCACAGTAGTGTACGATGCTGCACAATGTGCAAACAGACTCAAACAAGCACAAACTGGGTCAAACAAAAGCTTTAATTGTTTTACAAGCTCCAGAGGTCACAAACAGTACTAGATTCATCAAAAACCTGAAGTTAAAAATGCAGTAAAATACAGTTGCACAGTTTAAACAAACAGATATGCAGTAAATATTTTAGTTAATCAGAAAGTGCAGACAGCTGAAAATAAGGACTTATCTTTTGTAGTCTCTCAGCAGGTATTTGGAAAACAGCAGAGCAAGGGCACAAGGCCTAACTTGCTGTAGCTTTGAGCAAACAAGTAATCCTACTCGAAAATTTACTGCATTGTTGAGATTCAAATATAGCTATACTATGTTCTTTATAATGATCATTGTTGTAGTAGAATTCCTGAAGATTTTCAAAGCAGTACCCCTTGATGTGGAGGAAGGGACAGAAGTGGTTTCTGCAAAGCTTCTTCTTTAAAGGACACCCTGTAGAACTGCAGTTCAAAATGCTGGGGTTCCCCTAGACTGAATATCCAGTCTGTAGCACTTGGAAAACATGTTGATGCAGAACCAAGCAGCTGCTTCACAAAATACTTTGTATTGAAACATACTACATGAAGAATACACACACACATAAGCTATCCTGATGCTGATTAACTATGCCTTTACCAGTCCATATAAGGTACTTTCATGCTTTTTTGTAGCAAAATGTAATACAGTTTGCCAAATATTAGTACAAGGTTTTCTTAGTCAACAGTTTACAGCTTCCCTGGTAAAAAGGAAATGAATAGCTGAATGATCCACCGTAAGTTCTTCATACAGATGTGATAGTACCTGAGCTGTCTGTGTACATCCAGTAAGTGCCCTGAGCTGTCTGTGTACATCCAGTAAGTGCCCTGAGCTGTCTGTGTACATCCAGTAAGTGCCCTGAGCTGTCTGTGTACATCCAGTAAGTGCCCTGAGCTGTCTGTGTACATCCAGTAAGTGCCCTGAGCTGTCTGTGTACATCCAGTAAGTGCCCTGAGCTGTCTGTGTACATCCAGTAAGTGCCCTGAGCTGTCTGTGTACATCCAGTAAGTGCCCTGGGCTGTCTTTGCTCCCATTCTTTGGTGTGGCAATGAAAAACGGTAGTTGGAGTGTTTGATTGGGGAACTATTCCAAAACTACCTTTGGCATGAAAGATGAATTGGTGCTAAGGCTGAACCTGTCCTTAGGGAGCACTCTGAATGGATTCTTAGAAATAACTACTGCTAATTCTGAAATTCTCTGAGTTAAATTGATTACCACTAAGAAATGTCTTCAATAACACTTTCAGTGGATGGCGGCAACTGGTTCAAGGGATCTAGATAGGTTTTTCTTGGACAAAGTTCAGGTCCCAGGGTGGAGAGATAGCCCTTTGGGGGGGGGGGCAAAGTTGCACCCCCCCATGAGGAACTGCTTCACTAGCAAATGAGTTCCCAAAGGTGGATACAGTAGAAGCCAGGATGAAGTGACAGCTGCATGCACTTTAATAGATGAACAGGAAATCCCTGCTAAAAAAAACTGATAAATAAGAAAGCACCAGGGGAAGTCCTACTAAGCATGAATCTTGGCCTTTCTGTTTGAACTAGATAGAAACTCTTCTGTATATTGCCATATAAGACCTCCCTGTATTTGATTTTCTGGCTGCTTCATAATGTTGTTGACGTCCTTAGGCTAAAGTTGTTTGTGGGGCAACAGTGTCAGATCATGCAAGCAAAAAGTCATTTCTGTAAGTTTGAATACACACAGGGGTACTAAATATCTGAATGAGTAGTCTGATTGGTGTAGGCTGAATGGTGTTTCCTTGCTAGCTGCATCATCAAGGCAAATCAGTATTGTCTGGACCAGTAGGACATCACCATAGGTTCATAGTTCATAGGTTCATACTAGGCTATCTGCCATAGGGCATTTATAAGCCTAGCCAGAATGTGTTTGGCTTTCGCCACCCATTTTAAATTTATTTTGCTATGCCCTTTTTCGAGGTTAGTATACTGTGCCTCTGTCTAACAGTGACACATAAGTGATACCCAGGGTAAACCTACGATCTCCCATCCACTCATCAAGATTCCTCTTGAAGAGAGTCAATGAGGGACTCTGCCTAACCTGGACTGGGATTTTATTCCAGCGTGAAGGGAGCCTCTGGGTTATGAATCTGTCCCTCCAGCATGTCCTATTTATTTCAGTGCTGAGGTTCAAGTCTCTCGAGCGTGTAGCTCGATTGGATTTGGATTTTCTGAGGTGCAGCATGTCCATTAATTCCGGGTTGGACATGGCTTTATACGTCAGGCACAGATCGCCTCTGAACAGGCGGTATGCCACTGAGTAGAGCTGGAGTTTCTTTAACCGGGCAGCATATGGCATCTGTTTGAGCCCTTTGATCCTCTTTTGGTGAGGTACTTTTGGGGTCTTTCCAGTTGCTGCAGGTGTCTGGTAAGGTACATCCCAAAAGGGGCATTGTACTCAATTCTGTTCTTGCTTCTTGCAACAGACTTTGATAGCACAACTGAGGAAGGAGATATGCATAGAAAATATTTGTTTAGGAACTCCCCCCCAACACTCATCTACTGACCATTTAGTCTTGCCTTCTCGGACTCGTGATCATTCATTCCCTAGTGGTGAGCAAGAGCCATCTGTAGGGGCCATCATTCCCTTTTCAACTGTTCATCTTATTTGGACTGTTTGTGTTCTAACTGGCACCACAGCAATGAGAAAAGTCAAACATTTAGGACAGAATTCCAAGCTTGTTCTCTAGCATGGCCATAGGTGCTGGAACCATAGGGCGAGGGGGAGTGAGCCCTCACCACTTTTACAGCTGCAAGACCTGTAAACACACGCAAGGCCTGTAATGCATGCACACTAACGTGAATTTAAATTTAAACACAAAAGTACGTGGTTCCTGCCTACCAGACTCAATACCACTTAAGGCTGCTAGTAGACTCAACCACACAGTAAACTTAAGGCTGCTGGTGTTATGAAGCTGCTTCGTTCTGCTTATTTTATGAAGCTGGTACTCTGCTCTGCTTATTTTATGAAGTTGGTGTTCTGGACAGCTGTAAACATGTCTACCAGATGTTGAGTGTATGCAGTTAGTGAGTGTATGAGAAATCTCTCCCTTGCTGTTTCTTCATGATTCTTCCAAAATTCTCATGTTAAGCTGAAAATAGTCATAGGGATATCTACCCCTTTAAAAAATTTGCCTAAACTGTAATAAAAGCATGTACTTCTTAACTGGCCCCTGTGTTCATAGGTTCATAGGTTCATACTAGGCTATCTGCCCTAGGGCATTTATAAGCGTAGCCAGAGTGTGTTTGGCTTTCGCCACCCATTTTAAATTAATTTTGCTATGCCCTTTTTCAAGGTTAGTATACTGTGCCTCTGTCTAACAGTGACACAGAAGTGATACCCGGGGTAAACCTATGATCTCCCATCCACTCATCAAGATTCCTCTTGAAGAGAGTCAATGAAGGACTCTGCCTAACCTGGACTGGGATTTTATTCCAGAGTGAAGGGAGCCTCTGGGTTATGAATCTGTCCCTCCAGCATGTCCTATTTATTTCAGTGCTGAGGTTCAAGTCTCTCGAGCATGTAGCTCGATGGGATTTGGATTTTCTGAGGTGCAGTATGTCCATTAATTTGGGGTTGGACATGGCTTTATATGTCAGGCACAGATCGCCTCTGAGCAGGTGGTATGCCACTGAGTAGAGCTGGAGTTTCTTTAACCGGGCAGCATATGGCATCTGTTTGAGCCCTTTGATCCTCTTGGTGAGGTACTTTTGGGGTCTTTCCAGTTGCTGCAGGTGTCTGGTAAGGTACATCCCAAAAGGGGCATTGTACTCAATTATGGGCCTGATGAGGGACGAGTAAAGAGGCACGATGTCCTCCCCTGATCTAGATGTGAATCCCTTCATGATTAGGTGGGCAATATAAAATGTTTTTCTAACCACTTTGGCCACGTGGTTTTCAAATGAGAGATTCTATCAACTTGGGTCCCCAGGTCCCTAATTAGTTCTTCCGTATTTAATGGTTTACCACCTATGTGGTAATTTGTGGGGACTTTGTTTTTGCCAAAGGGGATGACTATACACTTTTTGGTGTTTAGCTTGAGGCCATGGCTCTGGCACCAGTTGTCTGTTTCTATGAGGCCCTTTTGTAGGATGCTTGTGTCGGCTGGAGAGTCGATTATGGCGCCTAGTTTGCAGTGATCTGCGAACTTGGTCAGCCACAGTCCTTCCATGTTGGCCTGTACCTCTGAGAAATATATACCGAACAAGAGAGGTCCCAGGACTGAGCCTTGTGGGATGCCACTTGTAACTGGTTTGGAGTCTGACATGGCTCCAGCAATTCTAACCATGTGGGTTCTGTCCTTAGTGACATAAGGGTTTATATTTAAGCTAGTGAGCTAATCTATAATGCCTGAGTGGGGTATTGTATCGAAGGCTTTTGTGAGGTCCAGGTAGGCTGTGTGGACCACCTTCCCCTTGTCAATGACCTTGGTGACTGTTTCAAAGAGATCGACCAGGTTTAAGAGGCAGAATCTTCCCTTAACAAAGCCGAAGTGGGTAGGATCCAGTGTCTGTAGGCCCCCAATATCTTTATTTATGAGGTCCATGATGATCCTTTCCATAGCTTTGCAGACCAAGCTAGTCAGGCTCATGGGGCGATAGTTTCCAGGACCCGTTGAGGCACCACCTTTCTGGAGAGGGACCACTGTTGCTGTACGCCACTCTTTGGGTACATATCCTGTAGTAAGGCTGAGATTGTACAGTAGTTTTATGTTTGGGTTTAGCTCTTCTTGGAGTTCATGTAGGATGCAGCCCAGGACACCGTCTGGTCCCATTGATGCTGTGTTTTTTGCTTTGGAGAGGGCGGCTCTTACCTGAGCATCTGAGATTTCAGGAGGGCAGCACTCTGCTGGGATAGATATTTGCCCTTTTGGTGGGGAGGAGGGGGGAGTTTGCGCTGAACCTGTCAGCTAGGATTTTGGCAATGTCTGTGGGTTCGGTGTATTTTTTGTCATTTTGGACTAATTCGGAGCATATCTGGGAATTCCCACCCAGGTTCCTAACATAACTAAAGAAAGCCTTGTGATTATCCTTAGTGTCCTGTGCAATTTTTCTCTCGAAGCTGGCCTTAGACGATTTTATGAGTGCCCATAGTTTTTTGCTAATACTGATCAGAAATTCCTTCCCTTTTTGGGATTTTGCTCTATCATGTAGTAGCTTCCTCTTTCTATTGTATAGTTTGTTTATGGTTGGGGTCCACCAGACAGGACGCCTGCCTTTGGAGGATTGGGTCTTGGTTTTATTTGGGATTGCATGATCCATGCATTCCTGAAGGTGTTCATAGAATGCGTTTATAAAGGATTCTGCGGTCTGGGCCGTATTTCCCACAGGCCCAGGGGCTTTGAAGGATTCCACCTCGGTTTTGAGGAGTGTGAAATTTGCTTTAGAGAAGTTTTTCACTGTGGTTTTCTGGGCAGGGGGTGGAGTCAGGATGTGAATATCCAGTGAGATTAGTTTATGGTCTGATCTTACCAGTGAGGGATACACTTCTGGTCTGGTGCATAGAGTCCCCATGCTGGTGATGATCAGGTCCAGTATGTTTTCCCCTCTTGTGGGAGTGGTAACAAGTTGTTCCATAGCATTTGAGTTTATAAATTCTAGGAACCTTTGGGCTAGGGTGTTGGAGCTAGAGTAATGCTCCCAGTCTATGTTTGGGTAGTTGAAGTCGCCCAATATAATGGTGTTTGGAGAGACCTTCATATTTTGCAGTGTTCTCAGGAAGGCTGAGTGGGGTTTCTGGGTTTGGGAGGGTGGTCTGTAGCAGGCTATAAACTGGAAGGCAGTTTTACCCACTGTTAGTTGCACATGGATATTCTCTAATGCTTCGTGCTGTGCCACCAACCTGGAGGTGTGGGTATCTTTGATGAATATTGATACACCCCTCCTTTTGTGGTTTGGTCCAAGTTTTGGGGCCGAAAAGCATGGCATGAGGTATAACCTGGTAGTGCTGGTGTGCTCTCGGGAGCCTTGAACCAGGTTTCTGTTACTGCACAGATATCGATGTTCTCTATGCTAAGGAGAGTTTCGAGTGTGTGCATCTTGAGGTTTAGACTTCTGGCATTGAGTAGCATTACTCTTAGTTTCTTATCCCTTGTGATACCTATGGAGGTGGGTTTGTCTTTTGAGCCTTGCCAAAAAAGGCACTAATGGGGTGGCAAGAGCCTTTGCCATTATCCGAAAGCCCAGGGGTGACAGGTGCAAGCCGTCCCTAGCGAAGCATCGTGGCTTGTTGAGCATGTCATCCCAGGCTGACAGGCATTGGATCCCCTTTGAATGACACCAATACTTAAGCCAATTGTTGAACTTGATCATCTTGTCTTCATATTGTGGCATCATTCTTGGTGAGGGTAAGATGCTACTCAAGGTCAGGGTCATACCGGCCTGGGCTACATGCTCAGAGAGCTCCTCTATGTCTCTTTTCATGTAGTCCAGGGAGGTAAGTCTCAGGTCATTCACACCAGCATGGACAATGACTGAGTCATATTTGTACTTGCCTTGGAGTGACCTGAGTGCTTGTGTTATCTGGCGGATCCTAGCGCCCGACAGGCAGCTCACCGTGACCTTCTCCTTGTTCAGCCTGGTGAGCGGGACATCAGTGTGCCTGATGACAGAGTCACCTATTACAAGTGTATCAGGTGTGTTGTTTAGCTTTAAGGGCTGTGACTGTTCTGCACACTGGCTTTGTGAGCTATGTGTTGCACGTGTTTTGTTTTGGGGTAGCGGTTGCTTGGGTGTCTGCTTGGGTGTCTGCTTTGGAGGTCTCTGCTGCTTAGGCAGATTTTTATTTAGAGCCTCCGAGTATGTTTTTGTGTGTTTGTGTGTTTATGTGTTTGGTTTTCTGTCGTGGTAGGTCTATATGAGACTGGAATTGTAGTGAGTATGGTCTCCTTCTCCTCCTGACTGGTTACGCCAGTACTGAGTTGAGAGAGCTTAGCCTCCAGTTTGGCTATATGTTTGCATCTCTCACATGTGTTGGAATTTGTTGGGAGGAGGAGAGGGTTGTCTGTGTACATGAGGCAGTTGTAACATTGCCTCAAGATTCCCAGATTCACCAGATGGACCAGAGAGGAGATTGACAACTGACCTTTGGACATGCTAGAATAATATTGGGAATTCCTTTATAATTGAAAAAAAGCGCCAATGGGGAACAAGGTACTCAAGGGGAGTTTGTGAGGGTGTAGTGCTTTTAATTTTTTAGTGCTGACTTATATAATTGCTTTAGTGAGCAAGTGCCAGGCATTAGAGTAGGAATAGGGTGTTTATTATGAGAACTAGATCAGTTCTAAGGGGAAAAAGTGAAGAGCAGACTTTTTGGAGCCGAGAATGGTTTAAACCCAATTAAGCGGAGCAAAATCGCGCAAAGCAGCGCCAAAGCGGAATTTATACAGGGGGACTTGAAAGAGCAAGAAATTGGCCCAAAATGGCCAATAGACTATCAGATTCTTGTGCTGGGAACACTCCTCCAGGGATAGATAGGCTGCTCTAAGCTCCCCACTGCCACTGGTGAACAAAGAAGCCTCCCTTTATCCAAGAAAGGAAATGGGCAACACAGGAACTTTCCAAAAGTCCAGAATACAGCAAAGCCTGTATTTGGACTACTCTAGGTCAGGAAAGATGGGAAACAAGGATATTTTTTTTGTTTTTTTTTCTTTTTTGCAACAAACAGCAGGAAAATGCAATAAATACGTAAGACAGGCTAGCACACTTGAGTGTGTAGCCTCAACAGGTATATGCAACAAACAGGACAAACTTTAAAAGTGCAGGTGCAAAAACAACTTTAAACAGTTTCAAACAGTTCATGAAGCAGGAATACTTGCAGTTAAGCTAGATCTGACAGTCGCCCAGGTAGTAGCAGGAAAAAAAAACACTTTTATCGGGTTAGCAGTTGCTCTTTTAGCCTCTCTGCTGCTAGCACCACTCTGCAGGACCACGAGGGGCTTGGCTGAGTAGTAACAAGTGCAAAAACCGCTCCAAAGTGGGTTTTATAGGGACATGAAAGAGCTAGAAATTAGCCCAAAACGGCCAATAGACTACCAGATTCTTGTGCTGGAAACACTCCTCCAGGGATAGATAGGCTGCTCTAAGCTCCTCACTGCCACTGGTGAACAAAGAAGCCTCCCTTTATCCAAGAAAGGAAATGGGCAACACAGGAACTTTCCAAAAGTCCAGAATACAGCAAAGCCTGTATTTGGACTACTCTAGGTCAGGAAAGATGGGAAACAAGGATATTTTTTGTTTTTTTTCTTTTTTGCAACAAACAGCAGGAAAATGCAATAAATATGTAAGACAGGCTAGCACACTTGAGTGTGTAGCCTCAACAGGTATATGCAACAAACAGGACAAACTTTAAAAGTGCAGGTGCAAAAACAACTTTAAACAGTTTAAAACAGTTCAAGAAGCAGAAATACTTGCAGTTTAGCTAGATCGGACAGTCGCCCAGGTAGTAGCAGGAAAAAAAAAACACTTTTATCAGGTTAGCAGTTGCTCTTTTAGCCTCTCTGCTGCTAGCACCACTCTGCAGGACCACGAGGGGATTGGCTGAGTAGTAACAAGCGCAGAAACCGCGCCAAAGCGGGTTTTATACAGGGGGACTTGAAAGAGCAAGAAATTGGCCCAAAACGGCCAATAGACTACCAGATTCTTGTACTGGGAACACTCCTCCAGGGATAGATAGGCTGCTCTAAGCTCCCCACTGCCACTGGTGAACAAAGAAGCCTCCCTTTATCCAAGAAAGGAAATGGGCAACACAGGAACTTTCCAAAAGTCCAGAATACAGCAAAGCCTGTATTTGGACTACTCTAGGACAGGAAAGATGGAAAACAAGGATAATTATTTTGTTTTTTTTTTTCTTTTTTGCAACAAACAGCAGGAAAATGCAATAAATATGTTACACAGGCTAGCACACTTGAGTGTGTAGCCTCAACAGGTAAATGCAACAAACAGGACAAACTTTAAAAGTGCAGGTGCAAAAACAACTTTAAACAGTTTAAAACAGTTCAAGAAGCAGAAATACTTGCAGTTTAGATAGATCGGACAGTCGCCCAGGTAGTAGCAGGAAAAAAAACAATTTTATCAGGTTAGCAGTCGCTCTTTTAGCCTCTCTGCTGCTAGCACCACTCTGCAGGACCACGAGGAGCTTGGCTGAGTAGTAACAAGCGCAAAAACCGAGCCAAAGCGGGTTTTATACAGGGGGACTTGAAAGACGTAGAAATTGGTCCAAAACGGTCAATAGACTACCAGATTCTTGTGCTGGGAACACTCCTCCAGGGATAGATAGGCTGCTCTAAGCTCCCCACTGCCAGTGGTGAACAAAGAAGCCTCCCTTTATCCAAGAAAGGAAATGGGCAACACAGGAACTTTCCAAAAGTCCAGAATACAGCAAAGCCTGTATTTGGACTACTCTAGGTCAGGAAAGACTGGAAACAAGGATATTATTTTTGTTTTTTTTTTCTTTTTTGCAACAAACAGCAGGAAAATGTAATAAATATGTAACACAGGCTAACCCCCTTGAATTTGTAGCCTCAACAGATAAATGCAACAAACAGGACAAACTTTAAATTACAAGTGCAAAAGCGCGCTAAAGCTGGTTTTAAAGCAGGAGGTTAGAAAGAGATAGGAAATGGCCCAAAACAGCCAATAAGCTACAAGTCACTGGGCTCGAATCACTCCTGAAGGGACAGATAGGCTGTTCATAGCTCCCCACTCTCACTGGTGAACAAAGAAGCTTCCTCCTATCCAAATAAGGATATGGGCAACACAGGAACTATGACACAGCCCAGAGATCAGCAATAACTGAAGACTGGACTATTTTAGTTTAGTAAAGGTGGGAAACAAGGATATTTTTTTTTTTTTTTTTTTTTACAAAGTAGCAGAAAGTAGGTACAGAAACACAGTAAATGCTTTAATTCGGCTAGCGCACTTGAGTGTGTAGCCTACCAGTTAAACTAAGCAAAAACAAACTTTAAAAGTGCAAAAAACTCAGAAATACAGGCAGGAATGCAATAAAACAACTTTGCAGAGCTTATTTAGTTAAAGAAACAGAGAAGTCTATATATACAGAAAAGCAGCTAAAACACACAAACACTTCAGATGCAGTGCAACCTAGAGCACTTGAGTTGTAGTAATATTAAGGCAATTACAGTTATAATAAATGCTCTGAAATATACTCTATATTTCCAAAATGTTTGAGAAGCACAGTCAGAACACAAGGAGATTCTGGCAAAAAAAATGTTTTTTTTTTTTTTGGGAAAAAGGAGAAACAGAAGGCCTTATCCAATGTTCTCTTTGCATTAGGTAGAATGAGCTAATGACACTAGACTGGAAGGAGTGTCAGGTCATCCATTTCTGTATTACTGGCATTTTGTAGATTATTCTGATGAGTCAGTATGCATTATTCCTGTGTGACAGGCTGACAGCTGTATATTTAATGAAAATATTTTGATTTGAAAAATCTGTTCTTTTTTCCAGTTTTTTAATGTTGTCATCTTAATTCACAGTGGTGGACACAACTCCTACTAGCATAAGGCAGCAATCATTTCAGTTAATGATTATTTCTTTGTTCCCTTTATTCTTATATTTCTGGCAACAATCTTTTAGATACAAGTTGTAGTTACAGCAACTCTCACCAGTGGTGGCTCGTGATATTGGACTGCAGGACTGCAGCCTCCCCCAGCTGTAAAACAAAATAAAAAAATAAATAAACATCCTGGAACTCCATGCATGCATGCTTAGAAAATTGAATCCAGACTGCTGTTTAACCAGTCCGGATTCAGAAAAAAGGCAGCAGCCTACAGCTGCCCCAGAAGTTTATGTGGTTACAACCACATAGACTGGAAGGGGATCAGACTGCAAGGTCTGCATTCTGGTGCGTGCTTGGAACAAGCAGAGGCAGAGCATGCATGTGAGCAGATATACATTTTGATCCAGCGCCGAGAAACAGGAAACTGGCTATGGCTTCCAGCACCTACTCAGAAAACTGGCCCAGGAACAACTCCAGCTTTATGTGGACAGGAAACAACTTAAGTTAGACAGTGTGTGTGTGTGTGTGTGTGTGTGTGTGTGTGTGTGTGTGTGTGTGTTAACTATAACTAATGGCTCAAGAGTAACTCAGGCTCACACCCTCAACCTTGGGTGCAGGTAGCAAGAGCCTGAATTCCCTACCCACCACCACTTGTGAAAAGCATTCAGATTTTTGCCTCATATTTTTATTCTGTTCCTCATAAAATTTGTGGTTTTCTGAATTTTTAATTCACTAAATAATGACAGACATTTGAATTTCAGACTTCATATTCTAGTACATGGTAACACAAAACATTTTATTTTAGAAAATGTCTAAGTTTATAAGATCAACATTTGAAATTTGCCCCTATTTTTGGGGCTGTATTCCACCATTATTGGCTTTGTGCAGTTTTTTTGTGCTAAGATGTTGAGAGCTATGGTGAGAACTGAATTCACTAAATGATAGCCATTTAAGTTTCCCTCTTCCTGTCTTTCAAGAAACAGCTGATTTGGCATAATGGTATGCTGCTCTGACTGTACTGCACAGGGTCCTGAGTCCAAGACTTAGCAGTGAAATGCATGGTGGTAGCACAGCATCTTATTCTAGCAATGTTCCAAGATTATACAAGCAATGTTTAAAATGTGTCCCTGGATTTTGGGCTTTTGCCCCCCCCCCCCAATAAATTTGGCTTTTTCCAGATTTCTTGTGCTCATGTGATGCAAAGTTGAGAGATACAGTTGAATGCCGAGTGGATTTTACAAGGAGCTAAGAGCTTCAGGGAAAGAGAAGTTTAGTGCTGCTTATGCTGACTCTATTTGCATTGTTTATAGCACAACAGGTAGTGTAGTTGCTTTTGATGCAGAAGGCTGTGGGTTCTATTCCCACAGTATATAGATGCATTGCTGATACTGTACTGTGTTGTACTTTTAAAGGGGGCAAATGATGCACTACTGAGAATGTCCTCTTTGGCAGAGATACCTAGTAACTATCAACCTATCAGTTTGCCATCCATTCCCTATTGCAATATTACTAGCTTATCATTTTTTTAAATTAACATGGGTAATTTATTTCTCAAGGGCAACAGACACTTTATTTGTAGATGAAACAAAGAAATATAAAGTTATTTGCTAGCAGCAACCTCTTCATTAGTTACAGATCTCTTTAATGTGGAATTATTTAGATGACTTGTACTTCTGCAGAGATTGTGCATATTTACTGATACTGGTGGATTGTTGAAGTTTGAGTATACTTTTATTATGGAAATGTTCTGAATTGGGCAGTTTTGTCATTATTGGTGCATGCAATTTGTTTCATTGTTTACTGGAAAAATGTTCAAAACAGTAAATTTAAAACACCCTCTAACAACTGTACTGTATAATAATACAAGGAATATAATGTAATACAATCAGGAAGGTGTATTAAAGAACACGTGTACGTTTTGTGTATGTGTACTGCAAGGGACCTATGATTTGAAAACAGCCCATAGTTAATCTTTATCTGTCACTGGCCAGATGTATTTTCTTTGAATGTAGGTTTCAATGCTGTTTCAATGAATGTGAGTTTCAAGGGCAGAGAAGTTGTAATGCTAAGTCTATTTTCATTGTGAGACTGCATTGCTTTATTTAGCAGATGTCTATTAGTGTAAAATGCAAAATAAAACTTTTAAATGAAATCCAAATCATTGCAGAAATAAAGCAGTATGCATATTACAGTGTTTATGGTAAATGGGGTGAAACAGCCAAGTAATGGGACATTGGAATGCCTGCAGGGGGAGGCCCCATTCGACCATGATTTTGTGAGGGGGGAAGGATGGTAAACGCAAAGACAGCCCTGGCTGAAGTATACCTCTCCACTGTCCAGATTTTTGCAGAATGAATAGATTTTTGGTTTCTTCCTCATAAAATTTGTGGTTTTCTGGCAAAGCATTTAGGAATGAAGTCACTACATAATGACAGACATTGAGTTTCAGACTTCATACCCTTCAGAAAAATGCATGGTAAAGCAAGAACTGTTATTCTGTCAACTAAGTTTATACAAGAGCAATTTTTAGTTTTGTCTGTATGTTCCCCAATATATTTGGCCTTGTCCAGATTTCATGCATTAAGAGGTTGAGAGGTACATGCAAATATATTGCTTTATAGAATTAGGTATATCCAAACCTCTCAACTGTCCCCAACTTTGGCTCAAAATGTTGCTCTCTCCTTAATAATCCCTTTGCAAAATGGCAATTTTGGAAGAAAATGTGGAGGTTTTACAATTAATAAATAATTGTAACGATCAGAATTATATACTACTTTTATTTCAGAAATGCGTGTAGATTCTCTTATTTTGTCAGCTGCTCAACTTAACAGTACTAATATTTAAAAAGTGTCCCTTCTTTGACAGGTTCCCAGCTGTATTGTGTGGCTGTTTTATATTTTTGCATCACATTTGTGGTCCTTTTTTCATACAATTTTGGTTTTCTGGCAAATTAGTGGCAAATCATTAAAGACTGAAGTTAGAAAATAACGACAGACCTTTGAGTTTCAGATTTCATAACCTTCAGAAAATTCATACTAATACAACACCTACTATTCTATTATCTTTCTATGTTTATAAGAGCAATATTTAAAATTTGTCCTTATTTTTGGCCCATTGTCCCACTTCTATTTATGGCTTTGTACAGATTTCTTGCTCTGAGGTTGAGAGGTATGACACATGTCAGGGCCATCACCATCAGCCAGAGAGATTTCAAATTGTGACATACTTGTACCCCACTCCCTCATGTAGTGACCCTGGATGTGTCCAAGCAAGGCAAGGAGCAGTTATGCAGTGTAAGTGTGCAAAGTATCCCCCCCATCCAAGGTAGACACAAGTACTACAGTGGCTTTTCATCTGTCCTTGATTTGCAGAATGTTCTAGTTTTCTGTCATATTTATATACTGTTGATTTGTGCTTCTTCTTATTCAGAAAATGCATGTTGTTGCAGTCCCTGTTCCTCTTTAAGTAGCAATGCTTTAATGACCATCAGGTAAGCTTGTCTGAGATTGTAAGATGCAAGTAAACTTTAATAAGCATACTGTTAAAGAATTACCAACATTGAAGAGATCTGTAACTAATGAAGAGGTTGCTGCTAGCAAATAAATTTATATTTCTTTGTTTCATCTACAAATAAAGTGTCTGTTGTTGCCATGCAGAGAATATTTACATAACTAGATAGTGTATAAGCCTTAGTTATTGAAATGCAGATGACAGTATTTGTAATAAAGGACAGGATTACTGTATTTTCAGAAACTCATTACATTTGTTGGAGACTTGCAGTCATCTTTTCAGGCTTTACCCATAAACTAAACAAACTGCCAATCTATCATGTGTGGTCCATAACCTGTGCAGTAATCCTTTAAGCAATTTATCTTGAGCTTGTTTCTTGTTTGCTGTTCATTTTTTACTTTGATCACGTTTTCCCCATGAAACACATAGATAGTTGTTGTCAGGCAGCAGGTCTTTTTTGGATAAGAAACAATTTTACAAGTGGGGTATGACAGAGATTGCTACTTTCAGCATGTTACTTGGTACTTTTATAAAGCTGAATATAAATTATAATTAGAACTGCAGTGCAAGGAGAAGTGGTTAGAGTTGAGTGCTGGTTGTTTTTTTATACTTGATTTTGAATGGCATGACAGTAATTTATTTAAAAAGTAATTTTTTTTATGACTCACAACCTTTTTGTTTCCATCTAGATATTAAGTAAACTGTCATGTAGCCAATGCATTGAAATATTTTTTGCTTCTACACTTCATTTTGTCTTAACTGGACTCTCATAATGATGGTTTGGCACCCAGGGCAGAGTATTTAATTAAAGTCCCATTTTTTTATGGTTTTGAGCATAGCTCCACCCCTTTGTAGTTGGTCACACCCCTTTCCATTGGCCCCACTCATTCAACTGTCTCCTGCAGCCCCACTTTGATTTGAAGTCACCAGCCGCCACTGACTCTCACTATTACCATATACGGCAGTGACCTGTTCAATATCTCTCATTTTTATTTATTTGTAATACTATTTTTTTCACTTTGTACATTTAACTCATTCTGTCATTAGTTAGTTTACTTGCTCTACAATGCAACTACAAACATGAAGTCAGTTGAGCCTGTTTATATTAGAAGAGGTATAACAATGCACCATCATGGTGACATCTTCTTGGACATTTCTTAACTTGTACTACACAAAGTACACTGCTCCTTCTTGCTCGTTTTTAGTGCAATGTGTGATGGACAAAGCAATTGCACAAAGACATACACAGCTGTCTGCTTGATTATATTTGTAATGTGGCAATAGACTGAAATGAGATTGTATCAGTGAAGTGTTGTGCACATCTGTACAAATAAAAAATGATGTCTTTCCTTTCTGATTGTATAAATGTCTATCCTCTCCTTGCTATTTGTTAGAATGTTGTTTCTGGCATCTCTAGAATTAATTTATTATCCTCATTACTTAGCTAAGGTATTAGTTTAGTGGCAGTTCTTAGATCAGGCACAATCTGCTTATTTTGTGAAGGTGTGTGTGTGTGTGTGTGTGTGTGTGTGTGTGTGTGTGTGTGTGTGTGTGTGTGTGTGTGTGTGTGTGTAAAATGCCCCAGTACATACAACAGCCTGCATTCTCTACCCACACCACCTGTCTACATTTTCACAGAATATTTGGCTCATACATTGGTCTGCTCAATGATGACGGAATTCACAAAATAATGATAGCCCTTCAGCCTTCCTATTTTTTTTTTTTTGCTAACACAAAACACTATTGCAGCAACTTTCTAAGATTACACAAGCAATATTTAAAATGTGCCCCTGGTTTTGGGCCTTTGCCCCCCCCCCCAATTTTGGCTTTCCAGATTTCTTCTGCTGTGAAACTGAGAAATTTAGTGGTATCAAGTGGATGGTGCAGTGGTAGTGTTGTTGCCTCACAGCAAGATGTTCCCCTGTTTGATTCTTGGCTGGGATGCCTTGTATGCAGAGTCTGTATGTCCTCCCTGTGTTCGTGTGGGTTTCCTCTGGGTGCTCAGGTTTCCTTCCATGTCACAAAGACATGCATCTGGAGCATTTCTCCCTGGGCCTCTGCTAAAAATTGGCTTTGTTCCAAGTCAGACCATCCTGGTAAACGAATGTTAAATAAAAAAAAAAATTAAAGGAGCGGAGAGGTTCAGGGGAAGAGAAGTTTAGTGTAGCATATTCCAAGTCTATTTGCATTGTTAGTAGCAGAATAGGTAGTAGCCTTACTTGTGATGCAGAAGGCTATGGGTTCTACTCCAGAGTATGTAGATGGATTGCTGATAATGTACTGTGTTGTACTTTAAAGGGAGTGAATGCTGCAGTCCTGTGAATGCCCTCCTTTGGAGGAGTTACCTAGTAACTATGAACCTGTCATCAGTTTGCCATCCATTCCCTATTGCAATATTTACTAGCAATATTTAAAATATGTCCCTGGTTTTGGGTCGTTGCCCTCCCCCCCCAGATGCAAAAAACTCCCTTACCAGCCTCAGTAAGAAGCTGAGATCCCTCATAAAATCCTCCAAAGCTAGTTACGAAAATAAAATTGACAAAGATTCCAAAGACAACCACAAGGCATTCTACAACTATATCAAGAATCTTAATGGCAATGCTCAGATCTGCTCTGAGCTACAACAGAATGGCATTAAATATACTGATCCCAAGGATATTGCCAATATCCTGGCAGATCGATTCAATGCCAACTTCACCCCCCTCTCACCCCCTAAATGGCCCCTCTCAATACTGGAAGATTGCCAAATTCCAGTAATAATGGCCACACATGTAAAAAACGCACTCTCCAAAGCTAAGAATACAGCATCCATGGGACCAGATGACATCCCGGGCTGATTACTACATGAACTACAAAATGAACTGGCATCTCACCTAAGTGTCATATTTAATCATAGCCTCACCTCAGGCTTCGTCCCCACTGAGTGGTGCACAGCTACAGTTATCCCACTCTACAAGGGGGATCCACCTTGGATCCCGGGAACTACCGCCCCATCAGTCTGATGAGCCTGATCTGCAAGGCCATGGAACGTATTATCATGGAACTTATAAACAAAGACATTGGCAACATTCAAACACTGGACCCCACCCAGTTTGGGTTCGTGAAGGGCTGATCTTGTCTCCTGAACCTGAATGACTTCTTCGAATCAGTCTCCAGATCCGTGGATGAGGGTAAGGCGGTCCACACAGCCTATCTGGACCTTGCCAAGGCCTTTGACACTCTGGAATCATAGATAAACTTACTAAGCTGGGCATTAATCCCTATGTCATGTGATGGGTTGCCAACTGGCTTACTGACAGAACACACACTGTAAAAGTAGCCAACTCCAAATCCAGCTCCAGATAAGTGACAAGTGGAGTACCTCAGAGTTCAGTCCTGGGACTGCTCTTGTTTGGCATCTACTTCTCTGAAGTACAGGCCAACACTAAGTGACTCTGGCTAACAAAGTTCGCAGGTGACTGCAAACTGGGAGGCATTATTGAATCCCCAAATGATGTGGATACTCTACAAAAGGGCCTTACAGAAACAGACGCTTGGTGCCAGAGCCATAGGCTCAAGCTTAATGCCAAGAAATGTATAGTTATCTCCTTTGGGAAAAAACATGTACCCATGAATTACCACATAGGTGGCAGTACACTAAACACTGAAAGTGTGATAAGAGACTTAGGGACACAGGTGGACAGTGGTCTCACCTTCGATAACCACATCGCCACAACAGTCAGGAAATCCTTCTATGTGGCATACTTCATCACTAAGGGCTTTTCATCCAGAAAAAAGGAGGTTATTGTCCCATTGTACTCATCCCTCATTAGACCCATTATAGAATACAACACCCCATTTGGTATGCACCTCTCGAGACATCCGCAACAACTGGAAAGGCCACAGAAATACCTCACTAAAAGAATCACAGGCCTAAAGCAGATGCTCTACGCTGACCGCCTTAAAAAACTCCACCTATAATCTGTCGCATTTCACCTACTCAGAGGTGATCTTTGCTTAACATACAAGGCTATGTCAAACCCAGAGCTGTTGGACATGCTACACTTAAAGAAATCCCAATCCCTCAAAGCCACATGCTCCAGGGATCTAACCTTGTCATCACAATAAACAAAACATGCTGGAGGGATAGATTCCTGACCCAGAGACTCCCCAGACTCTGGAATAGACTGCCCAGACATGTCAAGCAGAGCGCCTCTTTGGCCCTCTTCAAAAGGAACCTTAACGATTGGATGGGAGAAATTAAATTCACCCCGGGGATCACATCAGTCACCCTGCTAGACAGGGGTCCAGGGAAGTAAATAGTGTGGGAAGAAATAGCCAGGGAATTGTTATGGCTAGGCTTGTATAGGCCCGATAGCCGAGTACCAACCTATGAGCTTATCATTTAATGGAACATAGGCAATTTATTCTTCAAGGGAAAAAACACTTTATTTGTAGATGAAACAATGAAATATAAAGTTGTTTGATAGCAGTAACCTCTTCATTAGTTAGAGATCCCTTTAATGTGGAATTATTTAGATGGCTTACTTCTGCAGAGATTTTGTATATTTACTGATATTGGTGGATTGTAATGACAAATGTTTGAGTGGCCTTTTATGGTCAAATTTTCTGAAATGGGTAGTTTTGTCATTATTGGTTCATACATTTTGTTTCATTGCTTACTAGTAGGTGGTTCAAAACTACAAATTTAAAACATTCTAACAACTGGTGCTGTATTATACAAGGAATATAATTTAATACAATCAGGAAGGTGAATCAAAGAATGCATACATGTATGCATGGCCCTAAAAATGTGTTTGTAAACAGCCCAGAGGAAAGTGTGAAAGGCTCAAACTCATGGGCAAATTTTAAGCTTTACTCTTGTTACCAAAGCAATGGATGAAGGTAATAGTTCACACCACATCACCCTGACCTGGCCAAGCCTTTTGACACAATCCCCTTCTCAGGGGTAGTACAAAAGATGAATAATGTAGGAGCAAATACTTGCATCATTAGCTGGATTGCCTGCTTGCTCACAGGATACAGGAGATCAAAATAGGGGAAGAGACCAGTCACCAATGGAGTCCCCCAGGGTTCGGTGCTGAGACTTTTTCTTTTTGGCATATACATCTCAGAAGTAAAAGGAAATACCAAAGGGATTTGGCCAGCTAAGTTTGGGATAACTGTAAGCTAGGAGCAGTTATTGAATCCCCAAATGACATCATGCAGGAAGGTTTGTCCTAAATAATAACTGGTGTCAAAATCATGACAATGCCCTCTGAGAACTAACCCAGTTGTTTGGCATTTGGGAACTTGTGTGTACAGTGACCTAACGTTTGACCAACATGTGCCCAGAGTTATAAGAAAGCCTTTCGTTATTGCACAACTTATTAACAAATTGATTTTGACTAGATCTACAGATGTTGTTGCCCCCCCTTTACAAAGCTATTATTAGATCAATCATTTTGTATAATGCCCACTTTGGCATGTATTAGTCCATGCCCATTCAACAATTGGAATACCTTCAGAGATAACTTACTAAAAGGATAAAAGTCCTAAACAATAGGTCTTGCATGGACCACTTCAAAGATTTATTACTATACTCAGTATCCTACAGAGTGCTTAGAGGTGACATGTCTGGCATACACGGAATCCTCTGACCTAATACAGATGAACCTACTGAACATCAGCAAGTCAAATGGCATCAAAAATACTCAGTCCAGGTATCTAAACTGAATGTTGTGAAGAGATGGATATATATCACAGAGACTACCACTGTTCCAGAACAGACTATCCATAAAAATAAAACAAAGCTCATCCATCCATATTCAAATGCAACTTGGATCTAAGGATGGGTAATAGAAAATGTACAACAGGATTGCCCTTCATGCCACTAATGGATAGAGGCACTTCCTAAATGCTGCATCCCTTACATGGGTCACCTCAAATTATCTATGGTATGATTACAGTTATTCTCACTAGGGATAATATACAATTATCAGCCATGGGATAGGTAAGACCAATCAGAAAATGTTAATTCAAGCACCAAAAGGGAATTGGCTAAGCTTAAAATGTCCTCCAAGTGAACCTATGTTGTGGTGGTAAATAGTTATAAAAAATTTCCCTTTTTAGATCACTAAGTGCCCCGTCACCCTTCACCCCTCCCCCACCCAGTCTTCAACAGCTTCCGGCACCTATGAGCATGACATTTTGAAGGCATTCCTAGAATGATTGTGGCCCAAAAGAAAACCTAGGCCAGGATTCAGGAACATTGCTGCCAACAGTAAGCCCTTTTTACCATGGGTAGTAGCCATTACTGATTCTCAGATAGCCTTACTGCAGTGCTTACCTCAAAGAAGCATAGTACTGAGGTGGGCAATTACTCTGGCCTACTGTAAATGTTAATGAGACATTCCACGGGTGCAGCATATGATAATTAGTCATGTACTATTCTCCTGGAAATGCCTCCAGTAAGTGATTTACGCAGGTGAGTGATTTGTAGAACTGCTCAGCTGTGTAAATCTTTACTACAAACCACATGAGTTAACTCAACCAAAAGTTCATGGTCACCCATTACTCTGAATGGGACAGATCTATAGAGGTGAGTGCCGGGGCAGTTTAGTAGATAGGTAATATTGGGATGTGTGTGGCTGTATGAAGAGGTATAAGTGCTGAAACATACTTTTGTGTGTGTGTGTGGGGGGGGGGGGCAGTCACAGTAGAGGAATTAGGGGATTGGTAAGGTCTATTTGTATGTGTGTGTGTGTGTGCGTGTGTGTGTGTGTAAGTGTGAGTGAGTGTGATTGGTGAGGGTGTGTTATGTGATTTACAGTGAGTGCATGTATGGTAGTGTCTGTTTGGGGGGGGGGTGACTAATGACCGCATCATGCAATACTGTGGGGACACTAGACCCTAGGGACTGTTAAATATACCCCTAAGTCACTTCAAAAGTTAACAGAACAACAGGTTGTGCAGCACAATAACACATGGGGCAACACTATACACCAGGGACAATACTGAATAATAGCCTAATCCTCTTACAAAGTTAATAGAATACGGATTTTGGGCACAAATCTTGGAAATACTAAGCATGACACTCTGTCTTACTTTGTTGACTGACTGTAATGGTTTGTGATGTATGGGGGCTATACTCAAGAATTCCGGACAAAGCCAGGGAACGCACTAATCAACACGTCTTGCATCACAATGCATTTTCTGACAATAAGAATGAGACTCATGACTGGCCTTATTGGCTGATTGTAATCATTCAAGATTTATGAGGAATGGAGAAAAAGAAGAGGCAACATCAGGGATTCACTTTTAACTCTGGGACAGCTAAGAGATATGGAAGTTTGGTTGTGTGCATGAATGGAGGACTGAATGAGGTGATGTCTGTGCTAATGCAATATATCGGCCACCAGAGCTGTTTACCAGAGGGAAGCAGAGAAGGGCTTGTTAGAGCTTGCAGCAATCACCAACAATTCTGAGACTTGCAGATTAGCTGATAAGGAGTTCTTCCCTCTAAGCAAGTAATGTCTTTCTGAATCTCTGTTTTTGATACCATCTTGACTGATTTTCCTGTAAACATAAAATCTTAACTGAATAAAACAAAAAGTGTAGCCACCGTAGAAAGACAAAGTTTTAATATTAAGCACTTTTGTTCCCTGTTCCACTTTGCACTCTGAACTTAGAATGAAATCAGTGAAAAATTCCACCACTTAAATACAAAACAGTGTCATTCTACAGTGGTTAGACTTTTATTTGCTTTGGATTGTAGTGTGGTTTGGGTTGGTAATACAATTTTAATTGCATATGTGCTAAGTAAATATTATCCTCCCTATTGGAATAAACACAGACTGACTGATTCATTTGTTACACTGGGCATGAACATGGCTTATTTGTAAGACCAGGGCACACAGACACAGACACAGACACACAGACACACACACACAGACACACACAGACACACACACACAGACACACACACACACACACACACACACACACACACACACACACACACACACACACACACACACACACACACACACACACACCCTAAAGTTCTGAATTTCTTCCTGCCGTGGTTACTGCAACAAGAAGCAAGAAACACCTGAGCCTGTCACAAGGAAACTGATTTTCCCCAGAAATAAGACTGCTTCCTTGTGACAGGCTCAGGTGTTTCTTGCTGATGCCACATGAGCAGTCCCTCAGATTTGTTAGTGGTACAGAAAATATCTTACAGCATTAGAGAAGCCTTGCTGCAACTTGAGTGACACCAAATGTAACAACTTCTACTCCCTGATCCAACTTCCAGGGAGGAGGTCCAAGAACTCTCTTGCTCCAGATCACCACTAAACTTTCTTCATTGACCTTTTTCCCCACATTAATTTACATACGGTCTAGGCTTCTCAACACAGTTTATGAATGAGCTCCCTCTGCTTGTTTCTGTACTAAATCACAGCTGTGCTGTCCTTGTGGATGGCATCTGCACCCTGAAAGACACACAGAGTGAGGACAACCACTCTCATCTCAAGAACATTTTTGGCTCACTGCAGCTGACTTCAGGATCTTCTACTGCCAGCTCTCTTAATCATCCCATCCTCATGGTTTCCCAGCATATGATGGCTTTCCAGTGTAACCCACACTGGGATGGTCACCCATCTAGGTGAACCAATACAGATGGATATCTGCATGTTCTAAG
Source organism: Protopterus annectens (assembly GCF_019279795.1). NCBI lineage: Eukaryota > Metazoa > Chordata > Ceratodontiformes > Protopteridae > Protopterus > Protopterus annectens. The sequence goes on along the minus strand of NC_056736.1, from coordinate 554,669,277 downwards.
GGTGCAAGTTTCTATGCACTATGTCAGTAGGGTCAGATGAGGAGTTATCACAATGTGGCTTGCAGATGTTCTTTCTTTAAACCCTACATGTTGCTGATGAGCAGAGCTAACATAATTTATAAAAATGTGCAATGGCACCGAGATGCAAGCTTCCCCACCTTTGTGATGACTTGTCCCACATTTGCTTGCCCACTTACAGCAACACTGGCTCTTGTTATGACCACGTATCAGTACTGGGGCTCATGAAACTTCCATGATCCCTGCACATTACCACATCCTACTCCTAGAAAAGGTGAGAAGGCAAATGCCTCTTCATTCCACTTCCACCCAGCCAAGTCCAACAGGTGCTCAAGCCACTAATCAAGTTTTCATCACCTGGGATATAGTCAGGGCTTTATCCCTCTCTGTTAACAATGCTGGCTTTCTCAAGAACAATAATGTGCAGTCTGGCCCCCATCTGTGACCATGTGTCTTGGACTATCAGCCCTTCTTAGTGCCCCCAGCCTGGGGCTGAGACACCATGGTTACAGTCAACACAAGTGGAAAGGATGGAAGAACAAAGTTAGGCATGTATACCCCCCAAAAGAAGACAAGTTCTGCAAGCTGTGGAAGTTTTTATTTGATCCAATAAATTATCTGTGCATTGAGACCATTGTCTCTTTAAGTCTACATGTGAATACTGGCATGAAAACCTAGGAAAGTAGGTGATACCAGTATTTGGAATGTTATGAAGCAAAGGGCATTCAGAACTAAATCCAATTGAATAATTTAAGACACTGTCTTCAGAAAATGGAAAAAATCCTTTTTGGAGGTAGCCTAGCACTGCACAATAGAGGGTTTAGCAGGCAAATAAATTGGAGGAACTGCCATGGTTCAGTCTGACACTAATGTATGTGTGTCAACAGTAAGGATAGAGTATTGAGCAACATGGACCTTTCCAGACAAAGTTCAGAAGAATTGTCTGGCTAGAGTAACACAATAAGGAATCAAACCCTGGACAACAAGCAGCATGTTGGTAGTTAATAGCATTAACCCCCAGAGTTAACTGCCAAATAGCTTCATACTGTTATAACAAAGGATTAAAAGTAAAGAGTTCCCTGCTGACACTAAACTCTCTAGCACTGGAGTATCCACAGGAGTCAACCACCAAGGCAAGCAGCTCTAGTTCAATGTGACTATCACCATGCATTTGCTGTGCAACACAGGGCTAAGGTAAGACCTACAGGAAATGCCTGAAACTATAGTGACTTGTTCCAACCCAGAGACATAGAAACTCTCTAGACTCCAAATCCCTCTTGACAAGCAAAGAACTGACAACTATGACCACCTGTAATTGCAATTTAATGAGGCAACTAAGAGGAAGAACTGGCCAGAGATACTTAGCTTTCTTGGAAACTAAAAAGAACCTGGAGTGATATCTAGATCCTCCCTGGTCTGGTGGGACTTCTTGTATGTCTCTTTTTTGAAGGACTATGGTCACACTGTTCTTCTGGTTGATGGAAGACACCATGGCTTGAGAGAGCTGTAAAAGGGATTTTGTAGCTATTGGATATGAACTGCTGGGTCTACCTGTCCTGAGTAATGGGTAGTTATTTCAACAATGGAGGGACAGACAGCCCCTTACTACCTATAAAGCAGAACAATAAGCAAGCTTCAGGAATCCAGCTGCTTTTGTAATCTTTCCTAAAGAATTTCAATATTCCTGGCCATGAATTTGTACCTCTGGGTAAGTGTCCACTCTGGAAATTCCCACAGCCATTCTAATTCTTCCCAGACTGAGTTGTGCTTTACTGTTTGCCTCATATGACAACTAAGACAGACTATTGTGAAGTCTCAAAATAAACACCTACAACCATGATAATCTTCCCTTCTTTATCATAATTCACTAGATTTTCCTTTTATATTGAGACCAGATTGATTCCACTGACAAGGGCATTATTAAAGGATGTGTTTAAGTTCTAGGTAAAACTGGTTAAATACAAACATGCATGGCAGCATAGCATAACTACATCATCTGCAGAATTATGTGCACTACAAGGCTTGAAATAGACAAGATAGTTGCTACCTGATACCTAACAAGCATATATTTCAAGCCCTAATCATCTCATATCTGCAAGCTTACACACACACACACACACTTTCCAAAATGGCTCAAGGCACTGGATTCCTTTTCAGGGGATGAACTGTAGGCTCTGTTGTATGGGAGCCCTTTTGATGTTTGGAGGATCCTGTCCAGACTTCTAGGAATAGAAGCCACAACATCTGTCTCCTTCCAGGCCTAACACCTTTGTTAAATTATTACTGAAGACATAGGCAAGCATACATAAACAGAAAACAAACCATATCAATTTTTACCATTTGCATGCATTATACATTACATATCTTTCCTATCCTTGAAACGTTCACCATTCCAACCTTACATAAACTGCCGAATTCCTGCATTCCCTTAAACCTCACTCCTCCTCCTGAACATTATTCTGCATATGCATTGTTCTCTCAGTTTCCATTTATTTCTAAGTAGTCTGATCCTTTCCTTTTCTAAAGATCACATTTCCAGTTCTTCTATAACATTCAATACTTAAATATAATTGGTTTAGAGTTTGATTTCCATTTTCTAGTAAATGCTTTATTGGCAGCCAACAGAATTAATCATAGGACCTTAAATGTCTAGGCAGCTCAGATCCTCTGTCCCAGCTCAAAAGAATAATTTCCTTAGTTACGGACATTTGCTCATCCAATGTTTCTGACAGAGTACTCTGTAGGAAATTTTTTAAATCTTCAAACCCATTATATTCCCAAAACATATGTTCTCAGTTACCTCTTTCTTCCCCATCACACCTCCATCATTTCTCCATCTGGGGAAAATTATTTGAAGTGTGTTTGGGCTATAAAAATACCTATGCAAACACTTCCAAGCAAAGATCCTAAACCTTCTGGAGTTTGTTGCATATGGGAGAGACACACATATGCCCTCTCATTGTTCTTGTAAATTGCTTTTCCAGTCCTTTCTAACCTTGTCTGATTGATTCTTAATAGTTTTCATGCAATATTTTATATACCCTATTATCCCTTTTTTAACAGAAGCTTCTGTGATGATGTGCATTAAATCCATCAATAGTGGGTCAGAGGATGCCTTGTGTGCCAAACACAGGTCACCTCTTAGCAGTCTGTAAGATACCGAGTAAAATGACGGTTTTGAGTTGGTCCATGTAGGGCATGTTGTTTGAGCCTTGTATCCTTTTAGTAAGGTATTTCTGTGATTGTTCCAGTTGTTGCATGTGTCTGGACAGACACATGACAAAGGGGAAAGTATACTCAATGACTGGCCTAATGAGGGCTGAGTAAAGATGGACAATGGCATCCCTAGATCTAGACACAATCACATTTTTATAAGCAGCGATGCGTTATATATATGAACCTTAACTGTGTTGTTCTACAACAACCTTTCAAATCAGGTTATCTTAAACCACCTTGTCCTATTAGATGGATCAACTTAACCCAGTTAACTCTTGCCCTATTCCCCTCCCAGAAAAATTCCTTCATTTCTTTATTCATAATTTTTCACGACTTTATTGAATTATCAAGTAAGACATAAGCAAACATACATCTATGTAAAAGAAAATAAACCATATTAACATATTACCAGTTTCAAACATTATACGTCACATATCCATCCCTTTTCCCATTTTTCACATGGGGTCAGGGTGTCATTTCAGCAGTGACAATCATCTCAAGTCAAGATTTACACCACCGGGTGACTAGCGCAGCCACAGTAATTATACATCACATATATGCCTTTGTATAATTATCAATCCAAGATTATATAAATTGATCAATTTCTGCCTTCTCTTACACCCCACTCCTCCTCTAAAACATTATTCTGCATGTATTGTTCTCACAATTTTCATTTCTTCCTATGTAATTCACTAATACCCTTTTCTAAGGAACCCCTTCCAGTTGTTTGATCTCAATGCAGAATCTCCTTTCTCCATTCTTGTGTTGGCTTAGTTCTTAGACTACTTTCTGCTACTTTAGGAATATAATAGTCTGTATGGTTGTTATTCTTCACTTTAAGGGTCTGCATCCAAAATCCCACTCTCTATTTCCCAAACTTCTTCCCTGCTTGATCATCATCCCTTTCCATTCTGAATGATAACCTTCTCCTTGTGTTTTGTATATGAGCCCTAACTGTGTAACTCTAAAATATCCTTTCAAAATAAGTTAATCCTGAAGCATCTTGCTTTGTTGGAAGGATCAACTTATCCCACTTAACTCTTGCCCTCTTTCCCTCCCAGATAAATTCCTTCAACCATTATTAATTATTGTCCACAACTTCTCCTCTGGTTAACAAAAATATGCCTGACCCATATATAAAACTAAAGGGACTAAAAGCATTTTCACTGCTTGTATCTTGCTATCCATATCCATAAACAAGAGCTTCTCCTTTTTTGCAGTATCTTTTTAGTCTCTTCCCACATATGCTTAGCTGCCATAACAGACGCCTTTTAATCCATATTCCTAAATTGTATTTCATCTTATCATGTGCTCATATGATTACTGCTAAACCAAATTATTAGATGATACATAATTTACAGCTATAGCCAGTTTTATCTTCATTAATTTTATATCCCCAAAAGACTTGAAACTGTCTAAAAATGTTCCTCAGCACTAATATATTAATTTCTAGACTTATTAGGTACAAAATAATATCACCTGCAAATAAAGCCAACTTTTCTTGATTACCATACCAGTTATATCCTTGTATTTTTGAGTCCCTTATTTTCATTGCCAATGGCTCTCAATATAAATCAAGTAACACAGGGGAAAATTATATCTCTGTCTAGTTCCTCTGTTCAAACACAACTTATCGGAGGGGAATGCTCCTACTTTAATTCTTGCCTTAGATCCTTCATATAACCTTCTAATTAACATCATTGTATCAGGGAATGCAAATGCTTCCAATGCCCTACTCATAAAATCCCAAATTACCTGATCAAATACTTTCTCTGTATAAAGACCCACCAACAACAGAGGCATTTTCTTACATTCTGCTTCCCTCTGGATCATTATTGTTCTATTAATGTTGTCAGATGTTTGCTGATCCTCCACAAAACATATTGGCTCCATAGTTATCAATTTTGGAAACACATTTGACATTCTTTTGGCTAGTATGCACATAAAAAAATTATAATTCTGGTTTAAAATTGACATGTGTCTATATGAAGCTAGGTCTAAAGGGTCTTTAGGTAACATAGCCATCACAGCTTTCTTCCAAGATGTTGGTGCTTCCCCTCCTTTTAAAATAGTGTTAAATAAAATCTTACAAATCTTTATCACTTTCTTATCTCCTAATTTCCAAACTTCCCCAGGAATATCATCTGTTCCTGGAGACAATCCTGAATATTGATTATATATTACTGTTTTTATCTTGTCACCTCCTATCTTAACTGTTAATAACTATTAATTGTTTAGCCTCAGCTACCTCTAACCCTGGCAAATGAAGTCTTCCATACATATTTCCATTTGTACTCTTTCCTGATTTCCATTTTCTCTGCGTTATACAAATTTTCATAACATTTTCAGAATATCTCTAAAACCTCAACAGGATTTCTGGTTATTTTCTTGTTATAGGTTCCCCAAGTTTGATGACAACCCTTTCAACATTCTTTTGCCTAAGTTGCTGTGATAAACATTTTTGTATTCTGGAGTTGCAATCAAAAAATATTTGTTTAACTGTAATCTTTCTAAACTCATGCATATTATCCAAATAATCCCTTATTTTGTATTATCAATCTGGATTTGCTCCTCCTCTTATGTGAGATTCCTCTTATTCTGCAATAATTTAACCTTTGTTAGCCCCTCTAATTTCTATTACTTCTTAATCATACTTCCCTCTCTTTTATTTTAAACATATTTCTAAGATTCATTTTCATTTTTCGCAATCGCTAACTATAACTTCTGAAGGTACTTCTATCTTCCCTAATAACTCTTGAATAATTCCTACTACCTATTCCTTAGATTTCACTCTTTAACAGGTAGGTGGGAAAGCACCTGTGTCTTATTTTTACTTCATTACCCTGCATTTTAATCTTAGTTTTTATTGATGCATGATCATAAATAGTTATTTGTGTGTGAAATCTTTCAATTAAATGCATATGTTCTTGTGAAATATAATTTCTATCTAGTCTAGCCTAGTTATTGTGCACAGTTTCTACTACTAAATTCATGTTCCATACTAAATATTTTCAAAAATGTCTTCAGAAATATAACCTCTTTTGTTATACTGTCACTTTTAGGTCGCCCAATACATCCACTATATTGCAAATCAAACAGCCCTACAATTTTTCTATTTTTTCATTATATATCACTACTGAAGCATGTCTAGCAATTAATATAATCACTTCCTTTTTCCTCTGTCCCAATATTATGCTGAATATTAATTGTGAAATCCTCCTCTCTGTCAAATTCACATGCTCATTTCTTTCCAAATGTGTCTTCTGCAGCATTGCTATTTGCACTCTGCATTTCTTAATATAATTCAATACCTTTTCCTTTTTATCTAAGCCTGTAAGGCTATTCACATTCTAGGATAGTATGGATAGCATAGCCATCATGATAAAAAGGTACCGTTTCCACTTATTATACATGACAGTTTTTTTTAGTGTGTATTTCTAACTTTTGTGTTACATGTATACATGCTGAAATGAAAACCTGAATACAAAACACCCTCATCCCCTATTAACTGGAAAGAAACACACTAAACTATGTACATCTTCAAAACATGAAGTTTAACCCTCCAGGAGGCAACAGCTGTCCCAAACTGGTGGCTGCACCTATAGGCATTATCTAACCTAAAGCTTACCCATGCTAAAGTATATGCAACAGCCTGTGCTCCCACATACACCAATTGCTGTCTGTTCTTTTCTTATCTCTCTTCCCCTCCCAGATATGAAAAACAGCTTGTATGCTTTTGGAAAACATTAACTTTTAGCCCAATGAAAAGGTGAACTGCCTATTTTTAAATAAAACTAAACTGTACACTGTTCTATTAACTACATTGCAATATTAAGGCTGCTTGGGATGTTGGTACCCCTTATTCACTTCCCATAATTTCAAACTTATTTTTTTTTACTGAAGTACTTGCCATTGTACCTCCACATTTTGCATTTCACTCAGCAAGGAATACTCAGAATTCTCAAGATTAACTGCTTGGAACTGCAGACAGCCTGTCTCCATGGAAATGTACTCCGCATTGCGTTTTTGTAAATGTCACTCTGAAAAGAATGCACAGTTACTGTCAGCTACAGACATCTCAGCTGAACAGTTGCCAGTGGAAAACAAGCTAATATCTTTGTAGTTGTAAGAAGCTTAGCATTTTCATGGGCTTCATCATTCAGTCTTATTTTCAAAGTCAACATGCTTACAAAAACACCTGCTCAGAGCTTAAGCCAAAGGCAGCAATCTAGGCATTCACCCTTGTAAAATAAATTGAGAAAATATCCTTATACTACATATAATATAATCACAGTGCACGTTTATACCCCATCAGCCCAAGATCAAAGCATATGAACATTAAACTTGATTTTGTCCAGCCTTTTTTCTCATTATACTGTAAATTACAACTAAAAAAGTATGTGTTTACATTAATATCTTTAACACATACAACAGTCACTAAAGACTCCCCCACATTTAAAATACCCTTGACTATACTTTATACAAACTGTTTTACTGTATATAACATGCAGTTTATAACATGAAATGCTTTATACAAATACTAATAAGAATAAAAATTGTTTTACTTAGTTTCCCACTTTGGTGTTGTTCTAAACAATAATGATATAAAGTAGGTTATATGCTTTATAGTCCACCCACAAATGTTAACAAAGTCAACAAAATTCCAGTGTTTTTCAGCCACTTTTTTGCAAAACAATATTTTGAAAATGTGATAAGATGCTTTGCCATCTTCCATTTACTCACTAATGTTGGAGTTGCTGGTCTTCTTCCTGTTCATCTCAGTCTCCCAACACCAAACTCTGGTTAAAGTCCAAGGTAGTGTGATTCTTCTAGTCAACTCCTATATGATATTTTCTCTCTCTCAAGCATTTTCATTTGGAGCACTGGAAAAGTTTCACTGGCAAAGCCTCTTTAAAACCTGTCAGAAGAATGAGAAGTGGATTCCCCTTCTGCTTGCTGACTCACTTTTTGTTTGTTAAACTTTTTTTTATTTCCCCTGCATCAAAAAAACACTTTGACCCTCCAGGAAAAAAAAAACACTTTGAAGACAGCCTGATACAACAGCTTGAATCTCACACCTGCCTCTTGACATTCCCTAGTTGCTGCGATAAATTTGCTTCTTTTCTGCCTGGTGTACAGTGAATATTCATTTTCTACAAACACTATGGTGTTTCCAGCTTTGTAATACTTTTCCCTTCTTCTACAATTTTGTCAGGATCAACTCATTTATTTATTTTATTTATTGACATTTGGTTGGAGAATTAGCCTTGCCAGGGGAGAAGGTAGACTCAACACTGTTTGTATTTGATCTCTCAAAGTTAGGATGCAATGAGGGGGAAGAGCAGCAATCTGATTGACTGTGTCCAACGTAGCTCCAATGAACTCTAAAGTCTGCATAGGGGAAAGATTTGACTTTGCCAGATTTACAGTACTCCCCAGATGGTTGGCAAGATTGAAGAAGTAATCCCTGGCCTTATTAGCTGATGCCTAGTTAGGACAGTAAAGAGCCAGTCATCCAGGTAAGGAACACTCAAAATCCCTGCAGTCTGAGGTGAGTTGCAACTACTGCCATGCATTTGGTAAACACCCTGGGGGCTGTGGTGAGTCCAAAGGGCAGAGCTCTGAATTGAAAATGATTGGCTCACAGCCAGAAGTGCAGGTGACTCATGGAGTGCCTGTCTATTTTGATGTGATAGTACGCAGCTTTAAGTCCACAAAGTACATCCAATTGTCCTTCCACTGTGGCGTAAGAATGAAACTTTGCTTTCTTTATGAGCAAGTTTAACTTGCTTAGATTCAGTATGGATTGAAGGTCCCCATTTTTCTTTGCCACTAAAAAGAAGTGAGAATACAAACAAATCCTCTTTGTGTGATCAGGACCTCTTGGATTACTCTCTTTTGCAGTAGGCTTACAACTTCTGCTACTGAAAACTCCATCTGACTGGGTGGAATGTCAGGGAGTCTCTATGACCTTTGAAAGGAGGTAGTGTAGCCTCTGGACAAAATTTCTAGCACCCACTTTTTTGTGTTATATTGGTCCAGGCAGTAGGGTGTATTGAGAACTGACCCCAACTGCCTCCAGAGATGAGCAGTAGGGCAGCACTGAAAGGGCTTATCAGAGAAAGGCTCCCTTAAGGCCTGATTCTGAGGACCCCCTCTGCCTCTGGGGCAGCAACTACCATTGAAACTTCCTCCTCTGCCCCTAGAGGAAGAATCCCCACTTTGACCATGGAAAGACCCCTGGGATTTATGGAATCAGGTTTTCCTTCCACTGCACTGATTTTTAAAAAGATGTGCTGTGGAGTGAAGACCTTGATGCTGATGGCAGACAAGGTCACTGGGGGTTATTGTCTCTGACCGATGGACTGAAGAGTGAGGATCCATCGCAGGGGGCATTAACAAAGGATGCCTTAAAGGGCTCTGTGAAATCACAAAGCCTCATCCAGACATGTCTCTGAATAGCAATGCCTGGGCTGGCTTCCAGAAAGGTGCTTCCCATGGAATGGGAAATTAGCCTCTTGGATGAGTTGGAGAAGGACGAAAGAGTAGCCAGTTGGGAGGAGACTTTCTTGAAGCCCTCCAGTGACATGGTCTCTGCCAGAAAGTATGGAAGCTCTTTCACCAGGTCCCTCTGTAAACAGGTAAAATGTGACAGGTAGTTCAATGCCCTCAGTGAGAAGGTGGCCGAGGAGTAAATGTGCTTTCCAAACCTGTCCATTGCTCTGGACTCCCTATTCAGTGGATGGACAGTGGAGCTCTGCTCCGCTAACTCCTTTTAGTGGCTGCTGCCACAACCATGGCATCCACTGGAATACCTTTACTTCACTAAGGTCTGTCTGTTTGTTGGGGTGCTTGGGGATTGGTTTGACTGAATCCGACTCCTTCCAAGCCCAGCTAAACACCAAATCCACCTGCATTCAATATGCTGATGACTCCACAATCATTTGTTCAGCATCTTCCCAAACTGAACTTCTTTCTCTCACGCAAAAATCATTCACCACTATAGAAAAATGGTTCTTAAACCATTGTCTTCTCCTCAACCCAAAAAAACCCAAATTATTACTCTTTACACCCTCACACTCATCTCCCCCTCTTCAGTTTACCTTGAAATCTAATAATGGTACCACTATATCTCCTGAGACTACCACCAAACTCCTTGGTATCACAATAGATAACCAACTAAAATTCAACACTCACATACACACTACAATACAATCTACTAATAAAAAACTAGGATCCCTGTATAGAATCAAACAATTTCTTACACCACTAGCCAGAACTACAATTGCAAGAACTCACTTAATCTCTACCCTATTATATGCCTCCCCCATTTATACCAACTTGTCTCAAAACAATCTTAAGAAACTAGCTAGATCATATAATAACATTGCCAGGTTTGCCACTAACTCACCATATAGGACTCATCACTGTCAGAACCTTAAACAATTAGGTTGGCTAGAGTTACCTCACCTTTTACAATTCAACCAACTTATTATTGCCCATAAAGTCCTTCATCAACCCAATAACACCCCAATTCTCTCCACACTCATAACACCATATTCTAACTTAAAAAAATTACGCTCTACTAATAAAATGCAGATGCAAACGTCTTTCTCTTATAACTCTGCAGGAGACTCTCTCTTTTCTAACTTTGTTGGGAAAATATGGAACCACTTACCTACTCACCTTACAGCTATTACATCTCTCCCTCTATTCAAATCTAACCTTAAACATTTCCTCTCCAACCACTGGTTATGTTCTTGCAATAACCCTGACTAATCTCTCCTCTCTTGCTTTTCCTAAGTACTACCCTGTTTTCCTTCAAAATTTCTTATTTAAACTTATTTCTTAGAACTGCTTTACTCACTGACCTTTTTACTCTCTAGCTTCTCAACCTAACCCACCTACCGAACTATCCTTTCAAGTGTTGTCTTATCCTGAAGATATCTCTACTATCCTTTATTTCCCTACCTCTTCACTAGTATTTTCCTTCTTATCATTTGAATATAATTAAGTCCCATTATGCTATGTACCAATCTTATTTTTCCTAATGTATTGTGATACATTATTGTACTGTTGATCTAACTAACTTGTGATATTAAATGTTTTGTGTACTTGGAGCTTTTCTCCTCGGGCCTCCACTGTAAAAGGACATGTATCCAGTTGGACTAGCCCGGTCAACAAATGTAAAATAAATAAATAATGAATTGTTTGCCAGGGAAACCACCTGGGATGTAGATGGGCCCATCCCAAAGGCCATCTCTGTGCCACAGAATCTCAAATATCTCCGAAGAAGATGTCCTCTGGTGGTGATCTGGGGGATCTCTCCCTTCATCAAAGTTCTTATCCTTGGTGATTGACTCCAAGGGGGAGTCAATGTGCCTCCTCTTGCACATCGTCTTACGAGGGATCTCCTCTGTGGGGTGCTCAGGGGAGGTCTTAGAATAGGAGGGGTATCCCACTGGAAGGAGTGTTTGGGGAGCAGTCTGGACGGGCTGACTCAGGACAGGAATAACAGGCTCAAGTCTCTGATCCAAAGGAATTTTGTGGGATGGATCATGGCTGAAAGGGACTGGATCCCTGTGGGTAAAGAAAGCCATTTCTACCACTAGGAATGCCAGAGCTGAGGCTACAGAGGAGGAGAGAGCTGGAATCTCTAAGCCCAGGGTCCTTGGCAGAATTGGACCTGAATTGTCCAGCACCAAAGCACCGAGGGAAAGGGTAAATTCCAACAATGTAGGAGCCAATCCCTCCTCCTGGACCCGAAAAGGTACCGCTCAGATCTGAGGCTTGCTACAATCTGATGACAATGGAACAGAGAAAGTCAAAGCAAATGGTCAGAGTGGAGCAAGGCAAGCTCCATATACTTGACCTCAGATCCCTCACTAGGCCATGATCCTGTGACTCTGAAGTCAAAGGATGGATTGGAGGAAACTGGACTTGAAGGGAGAAACTTGCAGAACCTGTGGGGGACAGAGCCGAGAAGACCACCAGCTTTGTCCAAAGTTAACGTTTTCTCTTGAGTGGAAGTGGGCATAACATACATCTGTTGCTGAAGTTTTACTTACTTGTGTCAGTATCCTGGGTCAGCAATGGAAATGACTTCAATTTGGCAATACGATGCAGGATCTTTTCAACCCTTCTACTTTGGGCATGGAGGCCCTGCTCCATTAGGTCCTCAACCAGCCCTCTCAGCTCCTGATGGGTGACAAAATCACCACCTCTACTAGTACTGCTCTCAGAGGGTAATAGCAACTGGGGCAGAGCTACCTGATGCAGGTGGAGCAGATAAGGCAGGAGTTGTGGAAGTAACACTGACAAGTTGCAATCCAGATGTGCTGGATGTCTGTGCTGCTTGTGGTGGTGGTGCTGCTGCAGCCAGCTGTGGTGGTATAGTAGGATGACCCCAGTGGTTGGTCTAGTTCCCTGTGCTGATAGTTATTTTGGTTTCAACAGCAATGTATCCCCACCAAAAAAAATAAAAATAAAAGAAATAAATAGTATTGGTAAGACAAAGCATTATTATATTATTTGTATTTTATTATGCTCAACTTTGCCATGGTCAGATAAGATATGAAGGCATTAATATGTCATAAAATAAATCAATCACAATGCTATGATATGACAAATGGAAACATTCATTTGAATATACCATATCAGATACATGCTTTCAAAGTTAATAACTGCATTTGCAAAAACATTGTTAATGTCATGTAGTATTGTAGTTAATATTTTATAAATACTATCCTGTTATAAAATCTGATGTCTGTTTTTGGGTGTTGAACCCACAAACAATTAAGCTGGTTTACTCATTGCCTAATGCAAGCATTAGGAGCTATTGGAACGGGCATTTATGCTTCATGTAAAAGTTTAGGTATGCCTGCTGCTCTAGATAATATAGTGTGTTGGACTGCAATTACTTATCTGGCTTGCATTTAGAACTGATGGAGACTTACTCTGTACCTTTCTGAGATAAGCTAGTCTCTCATAATGCTCCTCATGATTTTCTGCTATCTCTTCTGCAGCTGTACAATACAGAACATTAAAAAAGAGAGAGAGATGAAAGCATAATTTATTTATTTCAGTTTGATAACCGGGGAAGTCCACTGGGCCACTAAGAGCCCATTTTTAGTGGAGGCCCGGGGAGAAAAGCTCCAAAGAACAGTTACATAGAAATAGACTATACAATCAGTTCTTGTGAATATGCAGTGTACAATCGAATTATGTGGTGACACAGAATGAATTCACAGAGCATATAATAACATGACATTCTTGAATACAGACATATGATACGTATATGTGATTTTTTTTTTTTAGTAAGTTAGGGTAACAGTTTGAGTAAGAGAGGAGATTGGGTGCAATAGGTGAATGTCATTGGGGTGAATTTTAGAAGTACCTGTTGCAGACAGAGTGGAGAGGTTGATAGGTAGAGGGGGAATTTAAGCTGGGGTGTGGGGTTTGCATATCCATTTAGTAGTAAGATAGGAGAACACGAGAGATTTGAATTTAGTGTGGTCCTGGGTATTGTGAAGAGTGGGTGGGAGAGAGTTCCATAGTTTAGAAATGGAGTAAGAAAGTAGGAGGTGGCCAGGTGGTCTGGATGGTTTGTGGATCTGTAGGAGGTTTTGGTTTTCTGATATGAGTGATCAGTTAGGGATGTAGGGGTTTAGTGCAGTAGAGAGAGGGGCAGCTACTGGGTTTGTGGATGAGCATGTGGGTGTTGGTGAGTTTAAGCAAGGTCAAGTAATTGGGAAGTTCGAGTCACTGTAGAGTATGCAGAAAGTGGCAGTGGTGGGAGGAGTTTATTGAGATGGTAGCTAATTTGCTTATTTTATTATAGCATGATTCAAGCTTGGATTGTAGGCCAAGTTGGAGATTGTTTAACAGGGGGGCACCATACATAAGAGAGGGGAGAAGGCAGGAAGATGCTAGGGTTTTTCTGGTGGAGGGAGAGAGATAATGGTTATTCCTGTATAGAAGTCCCAGTTTTTGGTGTTTTTTAATGGTGGATTGAATATGGGTGTCAAATTTTAGATGTTCATCAATGATGACATCAAGGAGTTTGGTATTAGATACAATTTTGATTGGGATTTTATCACTACTGAGTATAGAGAAAGCATTTATGTCTATTTGGGATTTTCTAGAGGGGGAAAGATCATCAGTTTAGTTTTTTTAGCATTAAGGGCAAGATGGTTATTGTTCATCTAGGATTCTGTTTTAGAAAAGACTGACTGAGTTTTTAGGATTAGGTCAGGGGGGTGTTGGCAGAGCAGATGATAGCTGAGTCATCTGCATATCAGATTATCAATGAATCAGGGATGGGAAGGTGAAAGTTGTTAATAAATATATTAAAGAGTAGTGGTCCTAGAACAGAACCTTGTGGGACTCTGGTGGGGGTGTGTTGAAAGGTGGAGGTTGAGGTTTTCCATTGAACAGCTTGCTGATGGCAGATAGGTAGCTAGAGAACCAGGCTAAGGTGGAAGTAGAGAGGTTGAGAGATGAAAGCAGAGTTAAGAGTAGAGGGTGGGAGATGGTGTCAAAAGCTTTTGATAGGTCTAGGAACAGGGAAGATACAAGTTTATCAGAGCAGCAAGCTTGATTTATGGTTTTGAGAAAGGATAGGAGGGCAGTCATAGTACTGTGGCCAGGGCGAACACCGTGTTGAGTATGGGTAAGAAGGTTGTTTTGGGTAAGATATGACATGAGTTGAGTATGGACACATTTCTCTAAAATTTTTGAAAGAGGGGAAAGAATAAGATCTGAAATTGGAGGTGTCAGTTTTTTTGCCTCCTTTATGCAGTAGGATGATATATGCTTGGCACCAGATAGATGAGACATATGGTTCTTGGATGGATCTGTTGATTAAGATGGAAATGGGAAGAGGTATACTATCAACAGATAGTTTTAGGAAGGTTGTAGGACTACCATGTTTGCAGATGACATTGTGATATGTAGCAAGAGTAGGGAACAAGTTGAGGAGACCCTGGAGAGGTGGAGATATGCTCTAGAGATGAGAGGAATGAAGGTCAGCATGACTAAGACATAATATATGCGTGTGAATGAGATGGAGGATAGAAGAATGGTGAGGATGCAGGGAGTAGAGATGGCAAAGGTGGATGAGTTTAAATACTTGGGATCAACAGTTCAGAGTAATGGAGTATGGAAAAGAGGTGAAGAAGAGAGTACAGGCAGGGTGGAGTGGGTGGAGAAGAGTGTCAGGAGTGATTTGTGACAGATGAGTACCAGTAAGAGTGAAAGGGAAGGTCTACAAGAGGGTAGTGAGACCAGCTATGTTATATGGGTTGGAGAGTGTGGCATTGACAAAAAGGCAGGAGTCAGAGCTGGATGTGGCAGAGTTAAAGATGTTAAGATTTGCACTGGGTGTGATGAGGGTAGACAGGAGTAAGTATATTAGAGGGTCAGCCCGGGTCAGATGGTTTGGAGACAAAGCCAGAGAGGCGTGATTGCAATGGTTTGGACATGTGCAGAGGAGGGATGCTGGGTATACTGGGAAAAGGATGCTAAGGATGAAGCTGCCATGTGGTGAGAGAGGACATGCAGGTGGCTGGTGTGACAGAGCAAGATGCAGAGGAAAGGAAGAAATGGAAACAGATGATCCGCTGTGGTGACCTCTAATGGGAACAGTCAAAAGAAAAAAAAGAGAAAAAAAAAGTAGGAGATTGTCGGGTGCGTTCCAGCTGGGAGTAGTAGTTTTTTTATAGTACATGTGGGAATGGGTTCAAGTGAGTGGTTGTGGGAGTGGAGGAGTTGCTTTTGGGGGGGTGAGGAAAGGAGGAGGATAGGTTTGTTATGCAATCTATGAAGAAGGGGTTAAATTGAGTGGCAATGTCCAAGTCAGTAAGGTATGGGTTTGGGCAGGGGTTCTCTTTGTTACCAGGGTGGAAGAGGGAGGAGATAGAGGCCCAGAACTTTCTTGGGTTGGTTGAGTGGTTGGTTTGAAGTTTAAAGTAGTATAATTTACGATCTCTGATTATAAGTTTTTTATAGAATTATGAAGTTGTTTGAATTCTAGTAGGTAGTTTGGAAGTTTTTTTTTTTACATAATTTCCAGGTTTTATCTTTTTGTAGCATGGTGAGTTTGGTTTCTTTGGATAGCCGGGGGGGGGGGGGGAGGTATTGGCTCTGATTAGTTTGGTTCTTACAGGGGCATGGTTATTGAGAGTGGTTATGAATGTATCACTGAAGTAGGTAGTGCCACTGTTGAGGTGCAGGGATCTTAGGGAACAGTCAGTAAGTCTTAGACATTCAGAGAAAGTGTGAGGGTTGAAGTGGGAGAGATTGCATGTGTGTGTATGTAATGGTGCTGTTGCTGGAGAGGGCACGGGTCAGGTGATGGTCAGCAAAGGCTGGAAGGTGGTCACTGAGGGGGTCTGTTAGGATTCCTGAGTTTGAGATAAGGTTGGGATGGGATTTAAGGATCCAGCCAATGATGGTGCCTGAGGACCCATCTTTGTTTGATCTGGTGGGGGAGTTTATAAGTTGGGAGAAATTGAAGAGGTTGACTGATTGAGATGGGGTTAGTGTATTTATTGAGGCCCAATTTATGTTAGTGTCACCTAGAATGTAGGTTTCATTTTTTTTATGTTGGTGGAAACCAAGACAGGATATCTTCGAGTATTGGGATATTGTTACCAGGGGGTATATATAGGGCAGCTATACATATGGATTTGTGATTGTTTAGTTTGAGCAGAGAATAGTGATTTCAGCACAGCTAAAGTTAGGAACAGGATTGGTGTAAGGAGTTAAGGCATAGGTGGAAGAGAAGAGTATAGCAACACCACCGTTTTTTTTGTTAGGTCTATCATTGTGAATTATTGGTAGCCGGGTGGGAGAATTTTGTTGTCCTTTATGGAGGGTTTAAGCTAGGTCTCTGAGATGGTGGTTATGTCTGGATGCAAGGAGGTTAGGGATTTTATTTCTTAAGCTTTGGCCATTGAAAGTGGCGAGACATATAGATTTATGGGTGTGAGTGTATGTGTGCTGGGAGTTGGGGGTGGAAACTGGGGGTGTGAGTCCTGGGTTGGGGTGAAGATCCCCAGAGAATGACAGAGTGATCTGAAGGAGGATGAGTGTGAGGTCGTTTAGTGTGATTGTGGAGTATGAGTGAAGGAGTGGAAGAGGTTTGGAGGAGTGTGGCTTTGGGGGTGAATACTGAGCATGAAGGATGGGTAGTATTGTATGTCTGAATAGTAGGTTTGGCTTGTGTGGGTAAAGTTCATGTGTTATAAAGCTAAAAGGTTGTGTGAAGGGTGGTTGTACAATGGATGTGGAGTGTGTAGAAGATGAGTGGTTGGGGTTAGGTAGTTTTGTGAGACAAGTGAGATAGCTAAATGAGGTAACAGTAGTTGTTAGGAACAGGACAAGGTATGGGGAAGTGGGCATGGTGTGGTGTTGGGTGGAGAGTTGCAGAAGACTGAGTGTGGAGGGAGTGGTCATGTTTGATAGGAGGATTGGAGTAATGGGTGTGGCTTTGGTTGAGATAACTGTACAGGTAGTAGGAGCGGGTGGGTTGGGGGGCAGGGTAGGGGAGCACAGTGAGCCTATAGGGTGAACAGAGCAGGCCAGAGCCTCAGCAAAGGTGAGCGAAAGTCTATCTGTGAATACTGAATTTTAACTGGAGGTGGTGACTGCTCAAAGGGAAAGAGGGAACAGTTTCAGTGAGAGTGATTGCAGAATTTGAAACTGAATAGAGTTGGTGGTCGCTAAATGTATATGATAGGGTAGATTTTACAACGCTTAAGCTACAGGTTAAATATCAAGTTGTATGGGAAGAGGAACTACCTTGATCCGTTTGGATCAAACAGGCACCAGGGTTCTGTGGGGTATATGTCGGTTGGGAAAGGTGAGTGGAGTTGAGGGAGAAGTGGATGTTTGCTGCCACCTAGTGGTAAGATGCAGGTGGTACAGTTTGGGAAGCAGTGGGGGAGAGGGTCCCTGTGAGTGTGCATGCTATCAGGAATGCTTTAACAGATGGTAGTACAAATACTATTTGCACAGGTACAGTATACATTAAGGAAAACACTAACTTACATGTGTTCTCAGAAACAGAGCAGAGGTTTGGTAATTCAGTAGTTTCTTCAGTTCAGGCTGGAGGGAGAGGGTTTAGGGTGTTGATCCTGGCTGAATGGGGCTTGTGAGTTGGTTCTAGTGTGCTGGAATTGAGTGAGAGATGGAAGTGTTAGAAAATAGGAGAGCAGAGCAGTGGGTTGATAGATAAGGGAATGAGAGGAAGAGTGGGTGGGTGTGTGGCGGTGGAATGAAAGTGCTGAGAGTGGCGGGAGCAAAAAGGGAAAGAGTGATAGATTAGAATGAGTATGTAAGCTGGTATGGATGTCCTAAATTTGGTGGTTGAATTACAGCAGTGTAAGTCAGGAGGGTGAGATTATGCAGTGGGAGTCAGTGGGTAGAAAGACAGAACAGTCAGAAGAGTGCAACAAATAACATTAACATAGAACCTTTAAGCAGATGGAGAGATAGCAAACGTTATGCTTTTGTACACTGACAAAACATGCAAGGCAGTGAAAATAAAACAAATGTTAGTACACGACATGATGCTAGGTAGAAACAGTCTATGAATTGCTAGCCAAACAAGCTCTACATTAAATTATTGTCAACAATGTAAAGAATTGCAGACAGATGTAAAATGATTCTACATATCTCCAGTGAGCTGAACATGTTCATAGGTTCATAGGTTTGTATTAGACTAATGGCCCTGGGGCCTTTACAAGCTTAGCCTATAGAAGTGCCCTGGCATTGTACCACCCATCACTAGTTCCCAGTGCCTTTCTCAAGTAGAGCCACTAGAGTGATCCCCGGGGTGAACTTTCTATTTCCCATCCACTCATCAAGATTTCTCTTGAAGAGGGCCAGTGAGGTGCTCTGCTTGACATGTATGAGAAGTCTATTCCAGAGCATGGGCAGTCCCTGGGTTATAAACCTGTCCCTCCAGCATGCTCTGTTGATTGTGGTAATGAGGCTGAGGTCTCTGGAGCATGTGGGGTGGAGAGATTGGGATTTCTTTAGATGTAGCATTTCTAACAGTGCTGGGTCAGACATGGCTTTTTAAGTCAAGCAGAGATCACCTCTTAGTAGATGATATGAGACAGAGAAACAGAGAATAGTTGGAGTTTTTTTGAGTCTGTCCATGTAGGACATGTGTTTAAGGCCTAGGATCTTCTTCATGAGGTACTTTTGTGGCCTTTCCAGCTGTTGCATGTGTCTAGTGAGGTACATGCCAAATGGGGCATTTTACTCAATGATTGGCCTAATGAGAGAAGAGTAGAGAGAGATGATGACCTCTTTCTTTCTGGATGCAAAACCCTTGGTAATGACGTGTCACATAGAAGGACTTTCTGACCACAATGGCAATGTGATGGTTGAAGGAGAGGTTGCTGTCAACCTGTGTCTCCAGATCTCTTATAACACCTTCAGTGTTCAGTGGGCTCCCATTGATGTGGTAATTAGTGGGAACTGAGTTTTTCCTATAGGGGATGATGACGCATTTTTGGCATTAAGCTTAAGGGCATGTTTTTGACACCAATCATTGGGCTCTGTGAGGCCTTTCTGTAGGATGTCTACATCACTTGGGGAGTTAACAATGGCTCCCAGCTTGCAGTTGTCTGTGAACTTGGTCAGCCAGAGGCTTTCCATGTTGGCCTGGACTTCTGAAAAGTAGATGCCAAACAGGAGAGGACCCAGGACCAATCCCTGTGGGACTACACTCGTGACTGGTCAGCAGTCTGACTTGGAGTCCACTACTTTCACATTGTGGGTTCTATCTGAGTCGGCATATAGGGCGGCACAGTGGTGCAGTGGTTAACATTGTTGCCTCACAGCAAGAGGTTCTCCGGTTCGATTCTCGGATGGGGTTCCTTCAGTGTGGAGTTTGCATGTTCTCCCTGTGTTCGCATGGGTTTCCTCCAGGTACTCCGGTTTCCTCCCACATTCCAAAGACATGCATCTGGAGCATTTCTCCCCGGGCCTCCGCTGAAAACAGGCTCTGTGGAACCTAGTCGGACTTTCCCCATCAACAAATGTTAAATAAATAAATAAAATAAATAAATAAATTTGCAACCCACCTAGTGATATAGGGGTTGATGCCTAGTTTGGTGAGTTTATCAATAATTCCTGAGTAGGGAATGACCAGATTGAGGTAGGCTGTATGAACTGCCTTGCCCTCAACCACAGCTCTGGTGATTGACTGAAAGTCATCAACCAGGTTGAGCAGGCATGATCTACCTTTCACAAAACCAAATTGTGTGGGATCTAGAGTTTGGAGATTCCTATATCCTTCTTAATTAGGTCCATGATGATATGCTCCATAGTCTTACATAGCAGACTCAGGCTGATGGGGTGATAATTCCAAGGGTCTGTAGTTGATCCCCCTTTATGGAGAGGGATGACAGTAGCAGTGTGCCATTCAGTAGGGACAAAGCCTGAGGTGAAGCTGTGATTGAACAGGCCACACTGATGTGGCACCAGTTCACTTTGTAGTTCATGTAGAACACATCCAGGGATATTGTCGGGTCCCATGAAAGCTGTATTCATGGCCTTGAACAATGCAGCTTTAACCTGTGCTGCAGTAATGCTGGGTGCCTGGCATGCCTCCGGTACTGTGATTGGTCCTTTGGGGGGAAGATGGAGGTTAAGTTGGCACTGAATCTGTCAGCCAGTATGTTGGCAATATCTGTTGGCTCAGTATAGGAGGTACCATTGTGCAGTAACTCAGAGCAAACTTGGGTATTGCCATGGAGATTCTTGATATAACTAGAAGGCTTTGTGGTTGTTTTTAGTGTCTGCCGCAATTCTGCCTTCATAGCTGGCTTTAGAGGTTTTGATGAGGGATCTCAACTTTTTGTTGAGGCTAATAAGGGAGTTTTTCCAGCCTTGGGACTTCACCTTTTTCTACAACAGTTTCTTCCTTCTGTTGTAGAGTTTATGAATGGCAGGGGACCACCAGATTGGCTTCCTTTTTTGGAGGAGAGCATCTTGGCTCTGTTGGGTATTGCTAGTTCCATGCATTTATGTATGTGTTTGTATAGTGCATTGGTGTATGATTTATATGTAGGTACTAGGCTATTGGCCCTAGGGCCTATACAAGCCTAGCCAAAAAGGTACCCCGGCTTTCGCCACCCAAGAAGAGCCACAGAAGTGATCCCTGTTGTGAATTTCCTATTACCCATCCAATCAAGATTTTTCTTGAAGAGTGCTAATGAGGTGCTCTGTTTGACATAGATTGGTAGTCTGTTACAGAGTATGGGAAGTCTCTGGGACAGGAATCTATCCCTCCAGCATGTTCTGTTTATTGCGGTGACAAGGTTTAGGTCTCTAGAGCATGTAGCTCACAGGGATTGGGATTTCTTTAAGTGGAGCATGTCCAACAGCTCTGGGTTTGGCATAGCTTAGTATGTTAGGCAGAGATCGCCTCTGAGTAGTGGATATGCGACTGAGTAAAGCTGGAGTTTTTTGAGACGGTCTGCATAGGGCATCTGTTTGAGGCCAATAATCTTCTTTGTGAGGTATTTCTGCGGCCTTTCCAGTTGTTGTAGATGTCTTGTGAGGTACATACCAAAAGGGGCGTTGTAGTCTATAATGGGTCTAATGAGTGATGAGTAGAAGGGAACAATGACCTCTTTTTTTCTGGATGAGAAACCTTTTGTGATGAGGTGTGCTACTTAGAAGGATTTCCTGACCACTGCGGCGATGTGATTATCAAAGGAGAGATTACTGTCCACCTGTGTCCCAAGGTCTCTTTATCACACTGTGAGTGTTAAGTAGACTACCACCTATGTGGTTGTTCATGGGTACAGAGTTTTTACCAAAGGGGATGACAATGCACTTTTTGGTATTGAGCATGAGGCCATGGCTTTGACACCAGGCATCTGTCTCAGTGAGGTCTTTCTGTAGGATGTCCACATCATTAGGAGTTTTGATTATGGCTCCTAGTTTGCAGTCATCTGTGAACTTAGTTAGCCAAAGACCTTCTGTGTTAGCCTGTACTTCAGAGAAGTAGATATCAAACAGGAGAGGACCCAGGACTAAACCCTGTGGTACTCCACTTGTCACTGGTCTGAAGTCTGATTTGGAGTCTGCTACTTTCACAGTGTAGGTTCTGTCAGTACATCAGTTGGCAACCCATCTTGTGACATAGGGATTTATACCTAGTTTTCTGAGTTTATCGATAATTCCAGAGTGGGGGATGGTGTTGAAAGACTTGGCAAGACCTACATAGGCTGTGTGAACCACCTTACCCTCATCTATGGCTTTGGTGACTGCTTCAAATAAGTCTATCAGGTTTAAGAGACATGATCGGCCTTTTACAAACCCGAACTGTATAGGGTCCAGAGTTTGGAGATCTCCAATGTCTTTGTTTATAAGTTCCATGATGATACATTCTATGGCCTTGCAGACCAGGCTCATTAGGCTAATGGGGTGGTAGTTCCCAGGGTCTGTCATGGTTCGCCCTTTGTGGAGTGGGATAACAGTCATGGTGCGCCACTCAATGGGCACAAAGCCTGCGGTGAGGCTATGACTGAACATGGTACTTAGTTGGGGTGCCAGTTCATTCTGCAGTTCATGTAGAAGGCAGCCTGGGATGTTGTCAGGTCCCATGGATGCTGTGTTCTTGGCTTTGGAGAGTGAGATTTTTACCTGTGCAGCCATGATTACAGGAACTTTGCATTATTCCAGTATAGAGATGGGCCCTTTAAGGGGTGAGTGGGGGGTAAAGTTAGCACTGAACCTATCTGCCCGGATGGTGGCAATATCAGTTGGTTCTGTATAGTTAGTACCATTGTGCTGTAACTCAGAGCAGATCTGAGTGTTGCCATTGAGATTCTTGACATAGTCATAGAATGCTTTGTGGTTGTCTTTAGAATCAGTGGCGATTTTGTTTTCATAACTAGCTTTGGAGGATTTTATGAGGGATCTCAGCTTCTTACTGAGGGCTGATCAGGGAGTTCCTCCAATCATGGGATTTTACTCTTTTTGCAACAGTTTCTTTATTCTGTTGTACAGTTTGTTTATGGCAGACCACCAGATTGGCTTCCTTGTTTTGGAGGACAGAATCTTGGTTCCGTTAGGGATAGCACAATCCATGCACTCGTGTAAGTGCTTATAAAGTGCATTTGTGTAGGATTTAGCAGTTGTACCTCTATTGTCCATCTGCATGGGTCTCATGAAGTTTGCCACTTCTGTCTTCAGAAGCGCGAAGTTGGCTTTGGGGAAATTTTTTACGGTTGTTTTCCTAATGGGGGGTGGGAGCGGGATGTGGATGTCTAGGGTGATTAGCTTGTGGTCGGATCTGACCAACAAGGAACTGACCTCTGGTGTGGAACACTGGTCGCCCATGTTGGTGATGACCAGGTCTAAGATATTGCTGCCCCTGATTAGGCAGTCATGCATCTATTTTCCATTGATATGGGGGCCGTGAAGTTAGCCATCTCTGTTTTTAGGAACCCAAAGTCAGCTTTGGAGAAATTTTTCATGGTGGTTACCTTTGCGGGGGTTTGGGTGAGATGTGGATTTCCATGGTGATTAGTTTGTGGTCGGATCTAACCAGGGAGGAATTGACTACTGGTATAGAGCAAAGTTTGACCATGTTAGTAATAACCAGGTCAAGGATGTTGCTTCCTCTAGTGGTGGTAAGAATGAGCTGGTCCAGGGCATTGGAACTGATGAATTCCAGGAAGCAATGGGCCAGTGTATTGTTGCATGAGTAGTTTTCCCAGTTGATGGTGGGGTAGTTGAAGTCACCTAGTATGAGTGTTGGGTTGGACCCTAATAGCTTCCAGGGCACTTAGGAACATGGAGTGAGAGTTTTGGGACATGGTTGGGGACCTATAGCAGGCTACGACCTGAATCGCTGTCTTACCCAATGTTAGTTGTACCTGACGTATCTCAGATGTGTTATGCTGGGCTATTAGTCTGGAGGTGTGCATATCCTTCATGAATATAGAGACACCACAGTCTTTGGAGCTTCGGTCCATGTTCTGGGGCCGAATGGTGTGGAATGACTTATAGCCTGTTAGCACAGGGGTGCTTTCTGCTGCTTTAAACAAGGACTCCATTACAGCACAAATGTCGATGTCTCCATTTTGAGGAGTGCTTCAAGCAAGTGCTTTTTGAGATTTAGACCTAGTATTGTGCAGCATGATCCTCAGATTACATTTATTTATAGCTGTTACAGTGGTAATTTGGTCTTTAGAACATCGCCTAAAAAGGCACTATAGGGGTGGCACGACCCTTAGCCAGTATCTGGAAACCCAGGGGTGACAGATGTAGGCCATCTCTGGCAAAGCATAGAGGTTTGTCAATCATGTCATTCCAAGCAGAAAGATACTGGATCCCATTAGAATGACACCAGAAACTTAGTCAATTGTTGAAGTCAATTATTTTCTGCTTGTACTGCAGTATCATTCTGAGTGATGGTAGGATGCTGCTCAGGGCTAGGGTCATACCTGCCTGGGCCACATAGTCCGACAGCTCCTCCATGTCTCTTTTCATGTAGTCCAGGGAGGTGCATCTCAGGTCATCCACACCCACATGGACAGTGTCAGAGTCATATTTGCACTTGTAGAGTGACCTGCATGCGTGTGTTGTGTCGGATTCTGGCACCTGATAGCTGACCGTTACCTTCTCCTTATTCAACCTAGTGAGTGGGACATCAGTGTGCCTCACTATTGAGTCACCTATGATTAGTGTACTGGGCAAGCTGTTTTGCCTTAGGGGCTTAGGTTGAGGGGCACACTGTGTAGGTGAGCTATATGTCTTGTGGTTTGTACAGTGTTGTGGTCGAGTGCATTTCTACCTTGGAGGTCTGCTGTTTGGGTAGATTTTTATTGAGAGCCTCTGCGAAGGTGGCTGTGTGGTTTGTGTTTTTATGTGAGAGCTGTAATGGTGGGTGTTCTGGAGGCTATGTGTTGCATGTGGTGTGGTGCAGGTGTTGACCTTCTCCTCTTGACCAGCTATTCCGGTCTTGGCTTGAGAGTACATCACTTCCAGTTTGGATATATAAGTGCATCTCTCACAAGTCTGAGTGTTGGGAGGTAAGAGGAGAGGGTTGTCTGTGTACATGAGGCAGTTGCTACACTGCCTCAGAATGCCCAAGTTCACCAGGTTAATAGGAGAAAGCATAGGGAACTGACCTTTAGACATGGCAGGAGGGATGGTCATTATTACTAAGTACTGGAGCTGTTTCCTTATATATTCCTTTTACAGGAAAAATGTCACTCAAGGTGTCTGAGTCTGTACAGAGCACTGCCAAACACTTGAGGGGAAACTAATACATAGACCCTGAGCATTTAAGGATGAAGTATTTAGGCAGATATTCTGAAGTTAGAAAGAAATCAAGGAGTACTTACTCAAAAATAAAGAATTAGCTTGTCAAGAATGATGAAAAGAGGGGAGTCGCATGAAAGGCTACTGTGAATGTTGGTCTCAGCACAGCTTCACTCTGTTGGGATACAATACTCCTTTGCTTCTTCTCTCACTAGCAGCAAAATGGTAGCACCAATCCCAAGAAGAGAAGCAGGCCACACCCTGTTTGGTGATCCACATTCGTATCCCAGATAATGCAAGGGTCTGCAGGCTTGTAGCTTTTTCTGGTAGATGCCTTGAATAGCAACCAGACCAATCTGTTAAGCACAGACACTCACTCTCCAACCAGAAAGAGTCAGGAATCAATGCACTCTGGTTCTACTCTCACCAGGATCAGAATATAATTACAGATTCCAAGCTGTCACCTATACTATACAGCAGTTATTAAGCTTTCTGGTGATCAGCAGTCTCATGGAAATAATGTAACTGCACTCCTTCTCTCTCCAGGAGAAAACAGAAGCACTAATCCTAAGATGACTACTCAGAGGCAGAATGTGGGCTCTCCAGTAACTGGTGGTCTTGCAATAGATGCTTACTGGTAAGATGAAAAAAAAAGGTTTATCTTAAACACTGCAGTGTGCACTAGAGTTAGATGTGAACGTAGGTAACCCAAGTTTTACCTGTCTAAAAGTTAAGTTTTAGTGGAGAGTCACTATTTTTTAAACAGCAAGATAGATTGAAAGGGGGTGGTTACTTTTGTATTCTGGTACTATGGAATACAGAAGGATGGCCAATAAATTTAAATAGTTGAAGGCGAGTGATTTCACAAAATGATAATTTTGTCCTTACTCACACCAGCCAGTAAAAGCAGAAAGGAAATGAGATATATGGTCAAATTATCATAAGGGGCAGGCAACTAGAAAGACAGTGGTGTTTATGAACACAACAGTGCCCTGGGTGGGAAAATTTCTGTCTGACTCACAAGAGACAGAGCTGTGGTCTCTTTTTAAGTTTTAATATGCAGTTAAAAGCAGAATACAAGACAAACACAATATAAAGAAAACAAATCACAGTATACAAAATAGAAAAAAGCAACAAAGTAATACAAAATACAACAAATAAAAAGCAAACTAACCTTTTCCTCACAGCAAACTGTAACAGAGACTGGGTGAGCCTTTCCAGTAAAGCTCTGAAATGTTTTATTTTACCCCTTAAATAGAAGGTTTAGTTCCTAGCTCCATCCCCTCAGTTCACTGATGAGTAACCTTAACTGACCTGTTTCAACTTATGTGTGACTCATTAATTGACCTGTTCTAACTACTGTCTGGCTCAAGAGACAGAGCTGTGGCCTATTTATAACTTTTAATATGCAGTTAAAAGCAGAATACAAGACAAACACAGTGTAAAGAAAACAAATCACAGTATACAAAATAGAAAAAGGCAATAAAGTAATACAAAATACAACAAATAAAAAGCAAACTAACCTTTCCCTCACAGCAAACTGTAGCATAGTCTGGCTGAGTCTTTCCAGGAAACCCAATCATTAATTAGATTGTTTGGACCTTTTGGAACTGAAAGGAGACATCCTTAATCATTTAGAAAAATGTGAACTACTGTGGCAGCTGAAACTGAACTCTTTCAGAAAAACGGCGCTTAATTATTATTGCTCCATAAAAAGCATACTAGATTTCATTAAACTGCCTCACTGTTTAAAAGATTAATTCTGACATTACACCATTACAGTCAACTAGGATCACTTATTTGTGTATTTCAATAATGGATATTCCATTTTTAACAACTGTGGACTACCTACTACTTGATTATTTTGTAGTACATATTTTAAAGTTCGAACTTTATTAGTGAACTAAGTGCACAACATATTTCAAGGTGTGAACTTCACACCCTACACACTGCAAAGTTTCTGCTTGGTGTGTTTATGACCTAGCATAAGTTGCATACTGGGTTTTCTGAGACTTCAAGGGATATGTTTTTTCTTTTTGTTTTTTTACAAATTGATTTTTACCTTACTGATGGATTACATTTCACAGTACCCCATTTATATGCATTCTCTGTTCACTGCTGTTGGCATAGTCACATATATCAGTTATTTCTTTGCATTAAAATTTTTGGAAAGTATTATTACCTGCCATTATGGAAACTTTTCTAGGGGAATATGAACAGTTATTGCAGAAGAGTGCTGTAGCACTTATTAAGAGTGTTAGAGGTTTTATATTTGTAGCCCAACAAATGCGTTAAGCCTGTGATATATATCTGCTGACTCTCAACACAAGTGGATCTCTGAAGAAATTTTTAAACATTTTTAATTGAAATGTTTAAATCCTTTGTTAGTGCTGCAATGTACTACAGAGTTCCAAATTGCTGTCATCCTTACGTACTTTGACCATTGCTTTTCATTTCCTTTTTTGGAAGGGTAGGTTCTGTATTAACTAGTGTGTGCTTTTTAAATTAATTTGTGCATGATGGCTGCATGCATTCCTACATATTTCTTTTACCGATTTCTTGTTGATTAATTTCCTTTTTTTTATTTTGCGTTTTATCACATACAGGGCTATGGCAACCAAGGCATCTGGACCCCATAAACTGCCATACAGTGATGCGAAGAATGAAGTTATCATCCAAGCACTACAGTGACATGGCTCATTCCTCTTAGAGGCAGAGGTAACAAGTCCTCCCATGACCATATCTGGGAGGAGGTGGCCACTGATGTCACTGCAGTTAGAGGACATAGACATACATAATAAAAAAATCAGACACTGTGCCAGTGAAATGATAAATGCAAAAAGCAGGGTGGTTGCATTTGCCTGGTAACAGATGGGCTAGTGGGGCTATCAACCCCCCACTGTCCAAGACAGATGAGTTCCTGTCACTCTGAGATATCCATGCAGCTCAGCAGGGGTTTCAAACAGAATCATTGATGTTGGTGCTGACATGGTGGGCAGCCCAACTGTTGAACTTCCAGGTATGTGAAATAATTTACATTTTATATATACATATAAATATGTATACAGAGAAAGAGCAATCTTATATCTCTATATATAGACTGAACAAGAAGGGTGAGGGAGAAGAGACACTGACAGAGGGAAGGATGGGGGTTAATGAAACTGGACAGTAGACTTTTGTACATGAGATGTTTCTCATTCTGCAGATGTAAAGGGGGATTGTTTTCTGTTTCTTGTATAATTTGCATTGTGATGCTTATCATCCATGTTTCATCTCCTGCAATTATCTGTAGGCACATGCGGTTCTGATTTTGCATGATCACCTGCACATAAGCACACCTTTTTATTGTTATTACTGTACATAAAGTAGATTTATGTATAAATCAAATCCTTTTGCAATGGTGTTAGCAGAGGTGGCCATGCCAGATCCCACTCCCGTAATGGTACTACTTCCATTGTTCCCATCAGTGATTGCAGTATCCACACCCTATATGATAGGCCATGTGGTTGTGGTCCTGGATGTAGTCACAATGAGAGCTCATCTAGCAGACATCACTCAGATTCAGGAGGTACACCAATTTCTAGCCAAGGCCATGAAACTAGCAGTGCAACTCCTGGCAGAGGTAGTTTTCATGGTCAGAGGTAACAATGTGGAACTGACAACTCTGCCATGCATGGCTTACACCTGTCCAAGACACCAGAATGTGGTGCTAGCACAGTGATTATGTTCATGCAGACCTACACACACATTGTAAAACAACTTGTCCATGCCACCTCACCTCATGCATACACTTATGTACATACATACATAAATTACTTGTAGACACACACACTTCTTTGGTGTCTGGTTTGCCCTCTTGTATCCACCACTGCACTGGGCAAATGATGATGACTGTCTCCTATCTGTTACACATTTCTTTGTGACTTAGGGTTGCATGTATGTCTGATGCAGAGTGGACAGCTAATGCTTGTTTACTCAGAAATTTGCTTTAATGTTGATGTACTAGAGAACAAATATTTTTATTTACCATTCTTAATCAGTTGTGAATGATTGGTTATGTAACTGTTGATCCTCTTTGTGTTTGTGTTAGTATTCTTAGTAATGCAGTCAAAGTAGATAGATAATTACTACTTATTGTTATAACTTGTATAAATGATGTGAACATTAACCTGCTCATGGATGGTTTATGTACATTGGTCAAATGAAATGTTTGATGCACAGTACTGGGCAAAATTCATAGCTGTATATTGCATACATCAGTCATAAGATATTAGTGACATTATTGTATACCTGAGATATGTTTCAGCTTGGAGACATAAGAATTTGCATATAAGAGTAATGAGTTATATACCTCTTTTTTTCATACAGGTCCTACACCTACCTTAATACTACAGTTAAAAATGTGTCCTTGGGGGTTGTCTCTGTCTGATGCTAACATCATACAACCAATTACATGTTTTAAGCAAAAGTTTCAGACTTTTGCAAGCATCTATTACATTTACTCTGTGTGTGTATTTAGGATCTTCACTTAGGCAGTAAGTGTATGTGCTGTCCTTTGCCTACTATCCAGAACCATGGTATATTGTGTCCACCTATGCCCATCAGCATCATCTGCAACTGGTGGTTCTCCCTTAGACTCCTCATCTGCTGGCCCTGCCTGTGGTCCTAGAAGTTGTGGTGCTGCCCCTTGTTGTCCATGTTGAAGCTGTTTCCTGAAAATTATATTGTGCAACATGACACAGACTGAGTATTTAGGCAGAGAAGCCTGGGTCATAATACAGGGTACCTCCTGATGTGTCTAGACAGTGGATCCTTAATTTTAGCAAGCCAAATGCACGGTCTATAATATTCCTAGCTTGAGCATGGACATCATTGTATCCTTGTTCTTTCAGGTTGTGTGGGCTTCTCGTGGTTGTCATGAACCCAGTTTCTGCTGCATAGCCTGGATCTCCCCACTAGATGACCTTGTGGAAAGTCACCTCTAGCAAACCTTGTGCATAGCCCACAGGTGTGCCATATGTGTCACTAGTGATAACTGCCTGGGTAACCTGTACACACACTGTAGATGATCCCTTTGGCATTATAGACAACCTAACATTTTCTTGCAAGTGTAATCATGTCTGTATTCCAAAGGGTTTTGGATTTCAAGACAAAAGGGAACAGTAAGTGTATACACTTACTTTAGATGTTCATGAAAAGCTCCGCCATGTCGGATTGCTTAATTAGCATGTAATTTGGCTACTTACACATTGATTAGCATATTCTGCTGTTTAACCTTGTTGCGAGGCTCTGCATCCTGTGCACAGCTGTTTAATGAATACCAAATAGTGGGCTATAATCTGTGCAACGTGCATACAATAGCAGAACTAAGTGCAGGCGTTCATAAATCTGGCCCAGTATCTTTGTTTGGAATAGATGTTTTCTGTACTATAAAACTGGGTGAAGGGTTTTCTTGCCAAATACAATAATTCTGCATTTTTTAGCATTTAGTTTTAGCCCGATTTTTAGAGCACCAGGTTATTAACATATAGGTTCACTTTGTAGGGCAGCTAATCTAGTACTTACCTGTGAAGTATATGAGAGAAAACACTATACCGGGTACCACACAATAACGTCTTTATTTAAACAAAGTAAAAAGGAGAGGTGAGCGCTTTCGCAACCTTCGTTGCTTCATCAGACAAAGAATTAACTGTTCAACTGCTTGTTTTATATCACTCTCAGTCAAAATTTTTTTTCCAAATAGTGACATCATACAACTTTTGAAAATTTAAAGGCATATATGACAAGAATATTGTAAAATACGCATGTGAATATAAAATATATATACAAAAATGTAAAGTATGTTCATATTTATGCATATCTGATTTTAAAACAGTTAATCTCATTAAAAATGCATATATATAAAAAATGCATATAAATAAAAATGCATAGTATATTCATATTTATGCATATCTAATTTAAAACAATTAAATAATCTCATAAAAATGCATATATATAATATATATTTAAAAAGAATGCATAATACAAAATATATAATAAAAGAAATATATGTATATATATATTTTTATTTTATGCAAAAAATTAATTGTGTTGAAGACGTCTAGCTTTAAGAAATGGAACCAGTGACGTACAACCATTTAAGCCTGGATATCTATCAGCATTGAGCTTGATAATCCATCTTTGTTCTCGGCTCTCTGTGAAATTTTCTATATCTCCTCCCCTCACATTTCTATGTATATGTTGTAAAACAAAGAACTTGAAAGAGTGTGAAGGGTCAGTGTTTAAAACATGTTGAGCAAGGGCACTAGTAGTTTTGTTATTTCTGATGTCTCTTATGTGTTCCAATATTCTATCCTTTAAGTTTCTATTTGTTTTTCCTATATAGAAGGCATGACATATTTGGCAGAAACAAAAATAAATAACATCTGTGGTTTTACAGTCTGCATATGAATGAGAGTATAGTGTAAAATTTCTAACAGGATGAATATATGGTGTAGTACTATGAATATGTGTACAAGCAGTACAAGACCTACAAGGAAAAGTACCTTTGCGTCTGGAATTATAGGTAGTTTTTTGATGTCTTTATTACACAATTGTTGTTTTAATGTTAGATTATTTCTGAAACTGAAGCTAGGTGCATTACCAATGAAAGAATGTAAACAAGGAATCTCATGTAAAATGTGCCAATGTTGTTTAATAATATTAGTATACTGATTAACATTACTGGCATACTGAAAAACCGCTCTAATGCTATTATTTTGTGTATTATTTCTCAAATTACTGCTAAGAGCACATGCAGTGTACTTTCAACATAAATAGACAGTGGTTCTGTACAGCAACCAGTGCCTGAGACTATGGGATGCATTGGTGGCAGACTTCTGTCTTTATGAACCTTTGGTAAACCATACATACCTTCACAAAACCAGTATGCATCCTAGACACATTCCAAGAAATGTGCTCAAGGGGCAGGTATACAGAACATTAAGATTACACAACAATGATAATGATGCAGTACTAGCTTTGAATACATTGAAAACTGATTTTTTAAGAAGAGGATATAATATGGATGAAATAGATAGAACTATTTCTGATGCTTGGACACTCAGGGACTCTAAATGTAAAGCGTATTTTCAATCTTCTAATTCTATTACGTCAGATAGCAGTAATTTGAGAAATAATACACAAAATAATAGCATTAGAGTGGTTTTTCAGTATGCCAGTAATGTTAATCAGTATACTAATATTATTAAACAACATTGGCACATTTTACATGAGATTCCTTGTTTACATTCTTTCATTGGTAATGCACCTAGCTTCAGTTTCAGAAATAATCTAACATTAAAACAACAATTGTGTAATAAAGACATCAAAAAAACTACCTATAATTCCAGACGCAAATGAGAAGTTATGTACCTACCATAACGTTCCATGTTAGTTGTCTTCTCTCGCCTTCTTTCTTGCTTGATGGGTTCGGAGCCGATCCTCGGCTCCGACTCGGCACTTGCTAAGCTCGAGAGTCACTTTTACCAGCTCGAGGCAGCCCCATATCCCATGATGCAAGGCGGTAAGTACCCAGATCTCGTTTGATGACAATAGGCAATAACACCTAGCATAAATAACTTCCAAAAGGAAGAAAGAAGGAGAGAAAAAAGCCTGAAGGATGGTAGGAGGATCAGCACTGTATGGTCTTCAGAAGCATACTTCCCTGTAGAGAGAAAGGTCTGTCCAGGCCTGGGGGAAGGAAGGAGGGTCGCAAGAAAGAAGGCGAGAGAAGACAACTAACATGGAACGTTATGGTAGGTACATAACTTCTCAATGTTAAGTTGTCAATCTCGCCTTCATTCTTGCTTGATGGGACCACGTCCCTAGCACCTCTATCCTGGGTGGGTCAATGGAACAGACTCTTGAGAACTGTAGAGCCAAAACTGGCTCTGTCCCTGGAGGCCAAATCCAATTTGTAATGGGAAACAAATGTATGAGGAGTGGCCCAAGTGGCTGCTGCACAAATAGTGTCTAATGGAAGTCTAACTTGAAAAGCTGTGGAAGTGGCTAAGCTTCTGGTTGAATGCACTTTAGGTTTCGAGCACAGCTGTTTTCCCCTGAGCTGATAAAGTTCAGAGATGACAGAAGAAAGCCATCTAGATAAGGTCACTTTTGAGACAGGAAGGCCTTTCTTGTTATCAGCATAAGAAACAAAGAGCTGATCGGATTTCCTGAATTGTTTTGTTCTGTCCAAATAATATCTGAGTTGGCGGTGGACATCAAGATAATGTAATTTTTGTTCCGATCTGTTTGAATAGTTTGGGAAAAATACAGGAAGATCAATAGCCTGATTCAAATTAGTCTTTGAGGCGACCTTAGGCAAAAAGGTCGGATTAGTTCTCAATGATACTCTGTCTTTGTGGAAGACTAAATAGGGGGGGCGAACAGATAGAGCATGAAGTTCAGACACCCTCCTAGCCGATGTAATAGCAACCAGGAATAAAGTTTTCCATGAAAGAAATTTCAGGGAACATGAAATAGCTGGCTCGAAGGGAGGAAGAATCAAGGATGTCAGCACTAAATTTAGGTCCCATTGAGGAGGAGGACTCCTGATTGGAGGTTTCAGGAGAAAAATTCCTTTCAAGAAGGCTCTACAAAGCCTGTGGGACATAATGTTGTGATCTGCGAACCTGACATGAAAGTTTGAGATAGCAGCCAACTGAACTTTGACCGTGGAAGAAGAGGAGCCCGCGTGAAAGATTTCCGCTAAGAAATCCAAAACTGCTTGTACTGGAGCAGTAAAGGGATCAATATTTTTGGCTTTTGCCCAAGAAGAAAATGGTTTCCATTTGCTAGTATAAATCCTCCTAGTAGAGGATTTTAAGGAAGCTACTATGATGTCTCTAACAGGATTAGAGATCATAGGAAGCCTGGCTAAGGAAGGAAGTGGAGCAACCATGCTGTGAGGTTGAGAGAAGGGATAGACCGGTGCAGCTGACCCGATTGGTGAATCAGAAGGTCTGGCACTGGGTCCAGATGCCACGGCTGCACCAAAAGGTGACGATGGAGGGACGGAAACCAAATTTGTCGAGGCCAATAAGGAGCAATGAGAATCATTTTGGCTCTCAAAACGGTGGCTTTCTGGATTACTTGTGGAATCAGTGGAAAGGGAGGAAAGGCATAAAGAAGTCCCTGGGGCCAATCCTGGGTCAGAGCGTCTCTGGGGGGATGGCCTGGCAGTGGGAAGAGAGAGAAGAAGTCTGGGCATTTGCTGTTTTGGGGAGTAGCAAAAAGATCGCAACATGGGCGGCCCCATTCTAGAAAAATCTCCTCCACTATAGATTGAGAGACCACTCGTGAGGCATGAGAATAGCTCTGCTCAATCTGTCCGCTAAAATGTTGGTTTTCCCAGGGATATGCATTGCTACCAGAAACCGATGAGAGGAGATCGCCCATTGCCAAAGTCTGAGCGCTTCTCGACACAAGGGGTAGGACTTAGTTCCGCCCTGTTTGTTGATATACCATACTACAGACATGTTGTCTGTGTGGACTGCAATTGTCCCCAAGGGAAGAAAGTCGTTGAGGGCTTGCAACGTTAAAAGCACTGCTCTCATCTCTAGGACATTTATGTGCAGGTGGTATTCGAACGGTTGCCACGTCCCATGAACCATCCTGCCCTGATAATGCCCCCCCCACCCGATCAGGGAGGCATCCGTAGTGACAGTGGCTACCGGGCTGGGGGTACAAAGGGTCTGCCTTGGTGAATCTGGGGAGAAGTAATCCACCAAGAAAGATGATTCTTGCAAATCTGTGTCACCAGTATTTGGTGACGCATCGGAAGTTGTTGGTAAGACCACTGAGTGAACAACATCCACTGAAGAAGGCGCATATAGAAGCGGGCCAGGGGAAGAAGGGTAATGGCCGCAGCCATGAGGCCCAACACCTTTAGAACCATTCTGGCTTGTACTTTCTTGCTGGCTAGGATGATTCTCACATGACTTTGTATATCTGAGATTCTTTGGTCTGTGAGGGTAGCTGACATCCGAACAGTGTTTAAGTTTAAGCCTATGAAAGTAATAGACTGGCAGGGCAATAAGGAGGATTTTCCGTAGTTGATCGAGATGCCCAATTGAGTGCAAAGATTTACTGTGTAATCCCTGGCTTGAAGAAGCTGATGCCTGGTGGTGGCTGAAAGGAGCCAGTCGTCGAGATACGGAAACACCTGGAATCCTTGACGTCTCAGGTGAGCCGTGACCACTGCCATACATTTGGTGAACACTCTGGGGGCTGTAGTGAGACCAAAGGGCAAGGCTCTGAATTGGAAATGACTGGACCCCAGCCGAAAGCGGAGAAACCTTCTGGAGCGTCTGTGAATTTTTATGTGATAGTATGCATCCTGAAGATCTATTGAGCACATCCAGTTGTCCTTCTGTAAGAAGGGCAGAATTGACTGAAGTGTGACCATTCGGAATCTTGTCTTTCTCACAGACTTGTTGAGTCTGACATCCAATATTGGTCTCCAGTCTCCCGTCTTTTTGGGGACCAAAAAGAACCTTGAGTAGATTCCGGGCACTGAATGGTCTGTTGTAACTGGCTGAATGGCTCTTTTTTGTAGAAGTTTTAATACTTCTAACTCTGCAATTTCCCTTAGACCGGGTGGTACATCTGGAAGGGAATTTGAGTGAGAGAAGGGAGTTTCCTCGAAAGGAATTTTGTAACCCTCGGATATGATCGACTGTACCCATCTGTCTTGAGTTAGGGAAAGCCAGGCTTCTGGGTACAGTGATAGTCTTCCCCCGACTGCCTCCAAGGATGGACAGTCGGGCAAAATCTCAGGGATGCTGAAAGGGCTTGTCAGAGAGAGGCTCTCTGCTTCCCTGGTTTTGTGGACCCCCTCTGCCTCTAGAGCGTCTGCTATTGTTACCCCCTCTGCCTCTAGGGGTAAACTGACCACGTGAATCTGGCGTGACTCCTTGGGATTTGCGGAACCACATTTTGCCACCCTTCTGTCCTTTAGGGTAAGGTCTAGAAGGGGTGGAAAAACGGACCCCTATGGCAGAAAGAGTCTTGCCGTCCTGCTCACACCTGGTCAATGTTTCCTTCACTTGAGGGTCAAACAAAGCTGACCCATCAAAGGGAGAGTTTGTGAAGGATGCCTTAAAGGGATCTGCAAAATTACAGAGCCGCATCCAGGCTTGGCGTCTAAGAGCCACACCTGTACCTGCGGCCCTACTCGCTCCATCTGCTGCATATGATATCAGTCGCATGGAGGAGTTAGCAATAGAATTAAGGGTTCCTAGTTGCGAAGCAATTTTTTCTTGAGCCCCTGCAGCTGTGGGATCCTGTACTACTTCACCTAGCTCCTTAAGGATATCCCTTTGGAGTCTGGTGAAGTGACATAAGTAGTTCGGCGAGCGCATAGCAAAGGTCGCTGAAGAGAACATCCGCTTACCATACCTA
Source organism: Protopterus annectens (assembly GCF_019279795.1). Classification (NCBI taxonomy): domain Eukaryota; kingdom Metazoa; phylum Chordata; order Ceratodontiformes; family Protopteridae; genus Protopterus; species Protopterus annectens. The sequence goes on along the minus strand of NC_056736.1, from coordinate 554,632,302 downwards.
TCCATGGTCCTAGAGTCCTTATTAGGAGGATGGACAGGTACGGAAGGATCTGCAAGTTCCTTTTTAGTGGCAGCCGCCACCACCATGGCATCAGCAGGGACACCTTTCGTAAGGAATTGCTTGTCCGAAGGGGCAGTAATAAATTTAGACGGGCTCCTAGGAACTGGCTCTACAGAGTCAGGAGCAGCCCAAGCCTTTCGAGCAATAACCTGCATAAGGGGGTCGAAAGGCGGAGACACCCAGGAGGTAGAGGGCCGAGATCCAAGCGCCTCCAGGTATACCGACTCATCCTCAGAGGGATTATTGGAGGCCAGTTTCCCTCTGTTTAAGGAGTTCTAGGATGTCTGAAAAGGAGACATCCTCAGAGGGGGATCTTGGGGATCCCTCTGACTCATCTAAGTCGGTATCTGAAGTGATAGACTCGGGGGAGTCTACGTGTTTCCTCTTACAGGTCCTCTTGGCCGGAGGATCCCCTGACTGATCAGGAGAATCCTCGGAAGAGGGGGTTCTTCCCAATGGGGAAACCTGAGGCGGAGGATCTCTGGGTCCGGGAGCAAGAGAGATGGCAGAGATATTGACAGGCACCGTAGAGGGAGGAGCTAAGGGAACAGACTGCTGGCTGAGTCCAGTGGCCAGCACACTCTTCATCACCTCGAAGGCTCCCCTCCCAGGGAGGTCCGAGAGAACCCGTTCCGAAGAAACAGGAACTCCAGGGCCCACTGAAAGGGAAGGCTCCGAGGCAGATGTCGGAGCCGAGCTCACCAAGGCCGAGGCTCCAAGGGGAAGAGTGGGGTCGGACAAGGGTCCGATGCCACTCACCCCTCGGAGGAAACCAGGGAAGCCCGACCACCGAATCCCTCTAAGGAAGGTCTCGAAGAGGAGATAAGAGTAGAGGCTGAGGGAGCAGAAGGGGGGGGGTATCTGTACTCAGCCATAGCAGAAACTATTCCCGAAGACTCCAGCTCCAAACTCTGTGGTAGAGTCGAAGGAGGAACAGCAAGGGGGTGTGGACTAATAGTCGTCTGTTGAGACGGACTATGTAGCATCTGGGCCAGTGCCTGTGATTTTAATAATCTACTGACCACCCTCTCTAAATCATGGTCAGAAAGCCTGGATGACCTAGATGATCGGCTCCGATGGCTCCGTTCCGAGAGGAGAGGAGAGGCCGGAGCCGAGAGTATCGGTTCCAAGGAAGGGGACCTGGACCTCTTCCTCTAAGGAACCATCGGAGCCGACAATACCATGGATGCTGTCGGAGCCGACAACTTTTCGGCACAGACAGAAGGTCTCGATGCATCGGCTCCGGCCGGAGCCGATACAGACATAAAGGTAAGGGTGTCGGAGCCGGTCGGCGCCGACACCGAAGCCTGAGCCACATGGTGGTCGGAACCAATCGGAGCCGACACCGATGTGACCGAACCAGTATCGGCACCGATAGCCATCGGTGCCGAGGGTTTGTGCAAACCAGGATCGGCTCCAGCCGGAGCCGATCTACCGAGGCCGCAAGCTTAGACACAGAAGCCTGGGCCTTGGAAGACTTGGAAGTCTTACTCGGAGCCGACTTAGCCGGAGAGCCCTCCGGTTTAAGTAGGCCCCTCAAAATCAATTTGTTTCTCCTCTCCTGCAGGACTCTCTGGCTAAAGGAATGACAAATCGCACAGGAGTCCTGCAGGTGGAGAGGTCCCAGGCAGTATAAGCAAAAAGTGTGACCGTCTGTCAGAGACATCTTCTGACAGCACGAGTCACACTTCTTAAAGCCTGAGACCCTTTCCTTGGACATGGTTGCAAAAACACACACACAACACAGTCCCAAGAAACAGTTATCCCAAAAATAATCAGATAACTAACCTCTCACACACACACACACCCTAACAAGGGGGGGGGGATGGGAGGGGAGAAGGCCTGACTAAAAATATAAAGGAGTGAGGGATTTTCTAGTCAGAAAGGGACTTAATCTAACTAAAAACGTTAAAAATAAAGTTTTAAGATGAAAAAGGGGCAACAACAGTAATATCTAAATCACTTACCAGGAGCTGGCAAAAGGAGGACCTCATCAGCGAAGCGGCAAACGAGATCTGGGAACTTACCACCTTGCATCATGGGATATGGGGCTGCCTCGAGCTGGTAAAAGTGACTCTCGAGCTTAGCAAGTGCCGAGTCGGAGCCGAGGATCGGCTCCGAACCCATCAAGCAAGAATGAAGGCGAGATTGACAACTTAACATGGTACTTTTCCTTGTAGGTCTTGTACTGCTTGTACACATATTCATAGTACTACACCATATATTCATCCTGTTAGAAATTTTACACTATACTCTCATTCATATGCAGACTGTAAAACCACAGATGTTATTTATTTTTGTTTCTGCCAAATATGTCATGCCTTCTATATAGGAAAAACAAATAGAAACTTAAAGGATAGAATACTGGAACACATAAGAGACATCAGAAATAACAAAACTACTAGTGCGCTTGCTCAACATGTTTTAAACACTGACCCTTCACACTCTTTAAAGTTCTTTGTTTTACAACATATACATAGAAATGTGAGGGGAGGAGATATAGAAAATTTCACAGAGAGCCGAGAACAAAGATGGATTATCAAGCTCAATGCTGATAGATATCCAGGCTTAAATGGCTGTACATCACTGGTTCCATTTCTTAAAGCTAGACGTCTTCAACACAATTAATTTTTTGCATAAAATAAAAATATATATACATATATTTCTTTTATTATATATTTTGTATTATGCATTCTTTTAAATATATATTATATATTTGCGTCTCTATGAGGTTATTTGATTGTGTTAACTTAGATATGCACAAATATGCATATACTATGCATTTTATTTATATGCATTTTTATATATATGTATTTTTAATGAGATTATTTAACTGTTTTAAAATCAGATATGCATAAATATGAACATACTTTACATTTTTGTATATATATTTTATATTCACATGATTTTACAATATTCTTGTCATATATGCCTTTAAATTTTCAAAAGTTGTATGATGTCACTAATTGGAAACATTTTTTTGACTGAGAGTGATATAAAACAAGCAGTTGAACAGTTAATTCTTTGTCTGATGAAGCAACGAAGGTTGCAAAAGCGCTCACCTCTCCTTTTTACTTTGTTTAAATAAAGACGTTATTGTGTGGTACCCGGTATAGTGTTTTCTCTCATATACTTCTCTTTTTATATACTGGGTTTTACCTGCATAGCCGTTTTGCTTTTCGTTTATTACTTACCTGTGAACCTACTTCCAAGATTCATTCGACAGAATCTACACTTAAATCCATACTGCTAAGGGGTCAACTCTTGCAAAACTTTTATATCACAGTTTATCAAGCCTACTACAATCTGTTTCACAACCTTTCAGATGAGGCTCATCAGGCTGATGAGTCTGGAATTCCTGGGTTTTGTGACCCTTGTTTAGCAGCATCACAACTGCTGTGCAAAAACACCTTGGTGACAAAGCTAGTGGATATGCTCAGGTTAAACAGTTGTAAGAGCAGGTCCATCAGCACACATTTAGTGTTGTTTAGCAGGCAGCCTCTGCATGTTATTTGGTCTCGTACAGAATTTATTTTATGTTCTGGACAGTACTTCTAACAAATTTTCCTTTGTGATGACAGGGAATTGAGGTTCTTGGTTATGTGGGTTTTGTGAAGCTGTCTCTATGTTTGCAGATACATTTGCAATAGCCCCTGGATCAGAGTAGGTTATAGTATTGGGTGTTATCTGAACTTCCTGATATGGGTAAAGAAGGGTTTATAATTATCCTTAGCTACCAATGTCAGCCTAAGTTCATGGGAAGCCTTTTTTTCAGTACATTGGATAGCCTTTGCATGTTGACCTTGATTTGTGGGCCTTTAGTTTTGCTGTGTATTTTAATCAGCCTTTTCCTGCTTATTGTATAGTTTATTTATACATGTAGACCACCAGGCTGGTTTCCTCTTACCCTTCACTTTTTGTTTAGTTTGGGTAGGGATTGAAGATTTATACATTTTCCAGGTGAGTGTAGAACTTATTTGCTTAACTACTAGCCATGTCAATATTTTGGGGTTACAATTGTACTTGAATGTATAGACCATCACAGAATTGTAGAATTGTTTGTATGTTTGAAGTCTTTAAATACTGTGATGTTATGTTTGCTGGTTTGTAGATTTTGAAAGAGAAGGTTATAAAGTTATGGTCAGATTTGACTGGGAGAGGGTATACTAGTGGGACAGTGCATACAGATGTCATATTTGTAAGGACCAGCTCCAGAACATTTTCTTCTCTCGTGGACTTTGTCTATTTGATTTATTTATGTAATCAAGGAATTTTTGGGCTTAGCCTAAATTTGAGCATACATCTCCCAGCTTATCAATGGGTAGTTAAAGTCTCCCAGGATGATGGAGTTTTGTATATTTGAAGTTTATCCAATATATTTAAGAAATGGACATGGTTTTGGGGGGGGGGGCACCAGTCCAGATATCTGAAACAATCCTGTGTTGGTTTCTGATTGACTCTGCAATTGCCTGGTAAGAGGATATTTATTCTGATTTATAGTTTATCTTTTGCCTCTGTTTTCACTGTTTGTATGAAGAAAGAGATAACTTGAAGACAGAGAAATTTACTTTTATTTACATTTTGTTGTTTTAACTCTTATTTTCACTGTTTGCTGTTAGAAAGTGACACATTTTAGACAAGCAAACTAGTCATTCCAATGGGACCTAGTAAGCTATAAATTCACACAAACAGCAGAGAGGACAGCTCAGAGCTGATATGAAACAATTTTTATAGTTATAATGGGATGCAACAGTGTGCAATGTAAAGGGCAGATTATTTATGACTGACAGCTGGTCAGACCAGTGACTTTATTGTACTTAGTTTAATATTTAGTTGTCTAATGTTTGTGTAATTTCTCTCATAGAGGTTGACTTAAAATTTCTGAATTTTGTGGGAATTGATTGATTGTTTTCTTTTAGAATTCTTTATTAATTTGCGGGAGACAAAGATGGCCGCCTTTCTGTAGACACTGTACATCTACAGCTCTCCAGTTACTCGCAAGAATAAGTAACCCTGAGGATATACTACAAGTCTTTTTGCATTAATTACCGGATATAACTATTCTACTACAACCAAACTACGACTGAGAATCAAAAGAACGAAGGAAAAACTAATTAATTTCACAGGATTAAAGCTGATTGTTTGCCTGACTCTGAATAGAGCTATAAACAAAGGATCTATCTGATTTCTGTTTCAAGATGTCAAAACTGGACAAAAATATGGACACAACAACAACTAAAACTAAATTATCAATGCTGATGTCACCAGAGAAAGACTCTACATTTAAAAGACAGAAAACTGTAAAACCACAAGATCTTTTAAAACAGGAGGAACAAACCAACGGATCAGCTAGCTAACATGGAGGACATTAAAACAGCACTGTTACCCATACAAGAATCTTTAAATGCACTTTCAAACCAGATACTTGCTTTTAATGCCACATGCAGTCAAATTCTCGACAGAATAGATAAATCTGAGGCTAGAATATCTGATAATGAGGACAGAATAACATTTCTTACAAAAAAACAGATATTCATGACCTGGACATTCAAACTATGCAGACCAAGATCCTGGATTTAGAGGCAAGATCCAGAAGAAACAACGTAATTATTAGAGGAATCCCGGAAAATATTCAATATAATGATCTAATGCCTACCATTACACAGATACTGGAAATATTGTTCGAGGACTCGGGTATGGCTAAGCAAATAGTCATAGAAAGAGCACACAGAGCTCTCAGGGAATCACAAGCATCAAATATTCCTAGACCGGTTTATGTCAAAATTCTGAATTACCAGGATGTAAATAAAATAATTCTAACTATGAAAAAGAAAGGAGGTTTTGTAATGTGGCAAAATAACAGAGTTTCTATGGGTCAAGATCTACCAATGCAAATCAGACAAGCCAGACAAGCATTAGCTCCTTACTGCAAATTCCTTATTGATAAACAGATGAAGTATCCAAGCACACTGATCTTTACATTTGATGGAGCCAAATATTCTATTTCTACAAAAAAGGAAGCAAAACTCCCCTTTATGAAGATTTTCAAATCCCTTCCAACTTCAGAAGCTTAACTGGAACATTCAGTCTGTGTACAGCAATACAGATTCTGGGATTCCATGGCTACTATACCTCAAGGCTTCAAAATCTTTTGTTTGCTTCTTTTTTCTCACCAGGCCCCCTATTTAATCATTAACCAGTATTTTCTTACAGGTCCAGCTTAAATCTAAAGATTTCATGAACTCCTGCAGCCTTGATGAACTGTGTGTGTCTGTGAGTCAACAGGAAGTCCTAGAAATGCTCCAGAGGGTCAGCTTTTGTTGTGGCACTTCCGAAATCTGTCCACATAATGGGTCCCCTTGAGAACTCAAAATCAAGATTTTTATACCAGGAAGTAGCCAGAGCTCTGTGGAGCCAGGGAAGCTTTTAGAATGGCAAAACGAGGCTCCTGGACTATTTTAGAGAGGTTTGACTTTTATTTTGTATAAAGAAATGTCAGCTTATTCAGGTAAGGATTTAAACTGGGCTGTAACATATGGTTAAATAGAGTAATTTAACTACAATGTTAGAAACAATATAAAGTTACTACAGTTATTCTATTTTGGATCTAGATAGTGTGCCTGAAGATAGAAATGCAGTTATAATTATATACTATTGATATTTTTGCTTTTCTGCCTTTGAAATGACTGTTATATTGTTTATGTTACTACAAAAAAAAAAAAAAAAAACTTTCTCCTTATTAATGCTATGATAATCTATATGTGTTAGCATGTATAATTCACTCTCCTATTCCTAAGGGAATGGAAGGATATATATTTTATGTGGTTCTAGAGATTCTGTGCATTATGTTAGCTATATATTTCTTACAATATTAATACATTAATGGTGAAAAAAAAATGTTACTGATGTTGTTTTTATCAATGCTGCTGTTAACATGTTATACTTACCTAGGCAAAGTTAGATAAGACAGTTAGTTATTCTAGGATAATATAACCAATTATTTAATTAATAATGTATGTAAATCATTACAGGGTAGAATAAGAAATTGGTATGTAAGACATAACAGTGTGTTAACTAACTAATATGTTCAAGAGCTGTAGATAGGTACTAGTGTTTAATGGGGAATGTGTAGGTTAGTTTTTGTAGGGTTAGTTGTAGTTATCATAGGTTTTGTATATCTTGTTAGGGTGTTATTATATAATAGTCATTTAGGATTGATGTATACCAATAGAAGTATAAACAGTGTTAAAACCTATGTTTGTCCTGGTCCAGGAGAATAGTGGATAGGCACTGGTTAGGGATGGGGCATTTAGTTTGCTTCCAGATATTTCAAAATCTGATATTATACCGAATCTAGTATCGTTTTCAAATTCAACATATACACTAACATTTTAAAAGTATTTTTATGTGGATAATAGACTCATGGAATGTTAAAGGTTTCAGAATCTGAAAAAAGGAAACTATTTTTTCATTTACTTCTTCAGTCAAAAGCACAATTTATATTGTTACAAGAAACCCACTTGGCTAATGATCAATGGACTGCCATTAAAAATAAAAATGGATCAGGGGTAATAGCTTGGAAGGGACAACTAATAGTGCAGGTGTAGCAATAATCATCAAAACTCAGTTCCAAGAGAGAATTTTAGATTTTAAAATGGATAAAGAAGGAAGATGGTGTTATGTAATTTTATAACAAAATTTTCACGATAAACCGGTGATTCTTCTTAATATATATGCCCCATGTACCAATCAGCAAACCTTCATAACATCACTTTACTTTATTTTAAACCAATATAACAATTATTATATAATAATAGGAGGTGACTGGAATACATACCAAGACCCTAAACTAGATAAAACAAGTCCCCATAGATCTTATAATAATCAGGCAGTGATAGCACTGCAGGAACTTAAAGCAGATTTTAAACTTTATGATCCATTTAAATATAATAAGGACCAAATGAATCCAAATAACTTCACATTTTATTTGAGCTGTCATAAAATGTGGTCCAGGATCGATTTCTTTTTAATATCAGATACACTAATGTGTTTTGATCCCTATATATACATACAAGCTCGTTATTTGTCGGATCACTCCAGGATCACATTAACCTTTAAGAAAGATACTTGTCATAAATGGCATGCTAGGGGTTATAATTGGACATTAAATCCATATCTATTGCATAAAGAGGATGTATTAAAAGAAGCTCAGGAGTTTTTAATCAATTATTAAATAAGCTTTTAGAAAACCGACATCCATCAGACATAGAATGGGCAACTATCAAAGTGCAAATTAGAGGAATGTTTATCCAAAAGCTACTTTCTACAAGAAATTACAAGTGAAAGATATGCATGACTTGGAATCAAAAATTGAATTATTAGATCAGGAATTAATTAGAAATTATAGTAAACAAACCAAACGGAATTATTAAATTGTCAGAAGAAACTTTTTTATTACAAAACAGTAAATTATCATTCCATGAACAGAAAATGCTGGTAAAATACGCTAATCACATACAGACCCCTCAAAAGCACTAGCACGTATTATTAATCAATCAAGTCACCTTCCCAAATCCCTGAAATATACTTCAACAATAAAACATACACCAATACGGAAGATATCATAAAGGTTTTGAACTAATATTTTCAGAACTATATGGTGAACAACAGGATGTAAATCCAAATAAGAATAATAATGATTTTCTTCAGAAAATTATATTTCCAAAGATTAATGATGAGCTTCATATGAACCTGATTAAACCTATTTCTTCAGAGGAAATAACTGATGTTATCAAGAAATTGAAGCCATACAAAGCTCCGGGACCGGATGGTTTGGCTACAGAATTTTATAAAACTTTTAGTGATATTCTGGGGAAAATACTGTCAGTGGTCTTTAACTATATTATTAACAATAAAATTACTGACCCACACTTTAATGCATCGAAAACTATTCTCATACCAAAAGAAAATACTGATCGACAAAACCCGGATAATTATAGACCCATCTCACTTTTAAACATAGATATGAAAATTATGACATCGATTTTGGCTAACAGGTTGAAAATGGTAATTAACCCTATAATATCTGATGAACAAGCGGTTTTATAAATAGCAGACAAACTATAGATAATACATTAACACTGCATACAATGATTTCTCATGCCACACATAAAACCATAATCTTTACACTTATAATTGATGCACAAAAGCATTTGACAGAGTGAACTTAGAATATTTATTTGACATTTTAACATGTTTTAACATACCGCAAGAATTCACTTCAACTTTAAAAATTATATACCAATCCTTATACAAATCTAGTCATTAACAGGAATCTTTCAAAAGAATTCAAATTAAAATGGTACCAAGGCTGTCTATCTCCTTGTTATTCAATTTGTATTTGGAACCTCTATTTTTGCACATTAAACAAAATATCTATCATAATGCTCCAAGGATCTATGGTACGAAGATCACAATGGCTGCTTTTGCAGATGATTTGAGTATTTATTGCACAACACCTGTTTCGGATACTAATAAAATATTAAAGGCAGTAGAAGAATTTGCAAAAATTTCCAATTATAAATTAAATTTAAAAAAAACTAAGATATTCCCATTAAAGACACCTACACCTTTTCACTATTACCATTAGTAGGGCAGGTAAAATCAGAAGAAAAAATAAAATACTTAGGAGTGGTTTTCTCAACAGACAACAGAGATTTTTATCTCAATAATGTTAAGGTTATTTGGGAGCAGATAGTATCTGACTTGAAAAGATGGGATAATCTGAAATTACCAATAATGGCGAAGACTTCAATTATTAAAATGAATATACTTCCTAGATTACTATATATTTTTAGAGCATCACAAGTTCAAATCTCCAAAAAAATTCTTCAAACAGCTTCATACAGAACTAGCTAGATTTCTATGGGAACCTAGAAAAGTTAGGATATCGTATGATAAATTGATGGCTCCAAAAATAGGGAGGGTTGGATCTACCTAATTTGAAACATATTATTTAATAATAAACACCAATAGACTTTTAAGAATAATTAACTTTGATGGGTGTAACTCGAAATGGGTTCCCAAATGGCTGGTTCTTAATCATAAACATGTCAAGGAATTGGATATTAACTGCAAGGCATTACCTTTTTAAACAAAAATACTCTTAAAGTGTACTTGTGTTGGAACATATCAAAACATATATAGTTTCAGTACAAAATCTCTTTAACTCATTAAATCTTTTGCAAAGTATGATAATTCTTCAACCATTTCACAAAAATCCAAATCTGAAAATTGGTAACCAGCTGATAGACCTTAAGAAATTCCCACTTATAATTAATTTAACCCTACTTGATTTATATCCTTTTTAGGTATCCCGATTCACAATATTTTAGAAGAGTTGAATCTCCCAAATCGTATCTAATTATAATAAGACAATTAAAGACCTATCAATAAGTTACCTTAGTAAAGGGAATGACATAATTAAAGAAGAAGATTTAAACATGTGTCTGAACTTATGGCAAACCCTTACACAGGAATGTAAATATATAACTGCAGCATATGGTTTGATTAAAGAAATAAAATATAATAATCAAATATTAATTTCCAAATACTGGAGAGAGAAATTGTTGACAATTGAAGAAAGTAAAATACTAAAAGCAATTCACTTAACCATAAAATCTGTGTCCCTTCAGAAGCTATTATTTACCCAATTGATGATATTTAATAACGCCGTATTATACGCGTCTCACTCTACACAAATTTAACTCAAAGAACTCACCAAAATGCCCATATTGTATAGATCAAACAGCCGACCTCCTACATATGTTTTGGAGTTGTAAATGTATTTTCAAACTCTGGAATTCCTTGAAACTTCAACTACAAAAATGGGATATCAACATTCCACACTCTCCTGGGAATTTACGATTTTACATATTCCACCACCCAACTTGGAAAGAACCCAAAGAATTATACTAGTCAATATTTTTTGTTGATGAAGTTATATATAGCTTCCAATTGGTTGAACCCTTTACAGACATCATGGCAAAATTTCAAGATAGTAGCCACCAAACATATTCTAGCACATAAATTTCTAATTAGTGATCATAAGAAAAATGTAAACAATACAAAAATATGGGAACAAATCTTTAACATTGTATTAGCTTAAAGTTCCATTCCACTATTCGCTGGGAAAAACTGAATAACTGTTGAATTTTATTGAGATAAGTCTTATATGGTTACTAGTTCTTTTTTCTTCATTATTTTTTTTTTTAGAAGTGGATAGGTATGTATAATGATTCTATGTAACTGTTGGAAGCATTCATGTACATATTGTAAGTAGTTGGTAGTACTGTATTAGTTGTTTGGAAAAAATAAAATAAAGAATTATTATTGAAAAAAAAAAAAGAATTCTTTATTAATTTGCAGCTGAATATGGCTTCCTTAAATGAGTATGCCATTAATGATTTGCTAAAGCACAACAATGTTATACAGTATACTAAATGCTATGTATATTTAAAGCTAACACCTGATAACACTGGTAACCTGCATTCTTCATGCCAAATGTTGGATGATTTGCTTACAATTATTAGCAGAAGATCTAGACTTACAGATGATGATTGCACTTGTGCAATTGGCACAGCTTGGAAAACTGACATTATACATATTAATGACTGTACTGCTGAGATAAATAATGTTAGGCAAAGTGCAAATAGAACACATTTAGGAAAGGAAATGTCTACTGAAAGTAAAGATCACTCAACTCCGATTAAACATGATACTAACCGATGACAACTTTGGAAAGTACAGTTGTGTAAAATCTTAGCATAATGGTAGATGTCCTTGCCTTCACTACTGCAGTATTTTTAACAGATGGGATTGCCTGCCTTGGAAGCCTGAATGTCAGGCCAATCTACTGAAGACTACTTGTTTCTTTTAAAAGATTCTCCAAACATCATACAAATGTTACTTGCATAGCATAGGCATAAAGGTGAAGTTCAAGCCTACCATAATCATAGGTTAGGTCTATTTATGGACAATTTCAGGCCAATAAAGCCAAACCCTCTAGCTGTGGACATCCACGTTTCTGCCTTCTTATGGCATCATCAGCACAGTATAAGAGGAATGTTTGACTTTTGGAAACACAGGGTTGTTGTAGACTTAAAAGTAAACGAAAAAGTCATGGACATTCAGAATTGCCATTTAACTGAAACACCTGATATCCTTAAATCCTTTGTTGACACTCCCGGTCAACAAATTTAAATAAATAAATAAAAGGGTAATTTGCATATATCCCATGTTGCGTCTGTTACAAGAGGTTTAAGGTATCACACAGTGGAAAGTCGATTTTTGCTAATTTTTTCTTTTTGTGTTTTTTAACAAACATGTTTTTATAAAGAGAAAACGGAGAGGAAATTTAAAAGTATGGTATATGAACACCTGAGGGGTACAAGAATGAATAAGGCTACAAATGCTTTGGGTAAGCACTGCATGGATAGAACTGGACACTCATTTAAAATTTCTATACTGGATGTACTTGACTTAGATGAAAGGGGTGGACCTTGGTCACTTTTATTCGAAAAAAAGGAACTATTATGGCAAATGCATTTAAATGCATCACAATGGCCTGGTTTGAATGAATGTCTTTCCATTTCTTGCCTTTTAAAACTGAGGGTGTTAGGGAGATAATTTTGTATTAATGGTTGTATGCAATTGTACACACACACACACTCATATATATATGGTTGTGCTGATATACATGCATATATATTTATATATTTTTATATATGGTATTTTTTGACATGTTAGAATATGGTTTATATATATATATATATATATATATATATATATATATATATTTTCCCCTTTTAGGATGCTTCTTAAGAATTACAACATTTAGGATGGTTGTATTTTATTATATATACATAGATTTTCATGTACATTGATTAATTAGTGTTGAGTGTTTATGATTGGTTGGGTTATGGGTGTGTATTAAGTAATTTGCATTTAAACAGACATTTCATTTTTCTGCTTTTGTCTGAAGTAAGTCTCTGAATTGACAGAGACGAAAGTGCTTATTTTATGGTTACATTAAATGCTCATATTTCTTAGTTTTGGCTGTTTTTATCGGCTCACGTTTGCCTGCTGGGGTCATTGTATGTTTTTATAGGATTTCCTAGTAGTAGGTTTCCTGGCCTCCTGCAGGCCTTGCAACATGTCCTCAGGAAAAAATGTCTGCGAGTAATGAAAATCCTAATGCCCACAGTGTCAGTTGAAGCGTGGACATGTGGGAATGGATGAGAGATCCCTTGTCTTGTGTGATTAGATCCACCCTGTGAGGTAACTTGTGATGACTGGACCTGGCTAGATGTAGAAGTATTGGGAACCAGTGCTGTCGCAACCAAAAGGGAGTCGCCCACAAGATTTTGGGAGCATCCTGTTGAATCTTGAACAGGACTTTTGGAATGAGAGGAAGGGGGGGATGCATAAAAAAAAAATCTACTTCCAAGAAAATGAGAGGGCGTCCACCTTAGAAACCAGAGGACCTAGGACTCTGGCACAAAACAGAGGAAGTTGCCTGTTCAGAAAGGAGGCAAAAAGATCCACTCAAGGAGTACTGCACTGATGGATAATGTTCAGAAACACATCCCTGTGAAGCATCCATTTGTGGGATTTCAGTTAAGGACCTGCTCAGTGTGTCTGCTGCAATGTTCTGACCAGAAGGGATATAAACTGCCGAAGGGTCACATGATACCTGATAGCAAGATTCCATACCAGAAGTGCAAACTGGCAAAAAAGATAAGATCTTACCTGATTTGTTGATATACCACATCACTGCGGTAATGTCTGTGAAAACCTTGAGAGGCCCTGGAGAGAAAAGAGGAAGAAAGGTCTGAAGAGCCAGTAGAGGAGTTCTCATGTCTGACACTGATGTGCTCCTTCTGCTGACGAGGTGACCACACCCCCTGTACTTTTAGGGAGGCAAATGACACCCCCTATCCCATGTGTGAAACATCTGTTAACAATTCCTGAGAGGGAAGAGGGGGGTGGAAAGGGATCCCTAGATTCAGAGACAACTGCTGAATCCACCAATGAAATTCCTGTCTGAGACAAGGAAGAGAAGGAACTACAAAGTCTAGAGGATGTGCATGTTGGAGCCACACTGACTTCAGAAACCACTGTAACTTTCTCATGTAAAGTTTGGCCAGAGGGAGCATCAATGGATGCCATGTAACACAGAGCTCTCGGAAACTCCCTGGTGGTACTAGAAGCCAGCGGAAGAAGAGTTTGAATGAAAGAAATGAGAGTTAAGGCCTTTGGAGGGGCAGGGATGCAGCATTGGCATCATCTGAATTCTGCAATGCAGAAAAACATGATCCTGAGAAGGAGTCAGAGAAGACGTTTTGAAATTTATAGTGAACCCCAGGCTCTGAAAAAGGAAAATGGCAAAATGAAGATTTTGCAAAAGAGTCTCTGGAAATGCCTGAATCAACATGTCATCTAAGTAAGGAAATATTTTAATCCTTTGAAGCCTGCAAAAAGCAATCACAGGAGTAAAGCATTTGGTGAACTACTGTGGGGCAGTAGAAAGGCAAAGGGCAAAGCAGAGAACTGAAAATTTCATGAAGCAACAGAGAAATGCAAAAACTTCCTGAAAACAGGATGGATTGGAATATGGAGGTAAGCATCCTTGAGATCCAGAGATACCATATAGGCCTGAGGAAGCAAGAGAGGAAACAAAATATGAAGGGATGACATTCAAAAGGAAGGAACTGTTAGAAAAGTGTTTATATGACAGAGGTCTAGAATAGGTCTCCAAATACCCTCTTTTCTGGGCACTAGAAACAGTCTGGAGTAGAACCCTTTCTCCCTTTGGGACACAGGCATCTCTTGAGCAGTACTCTAAGACAACAGATTTTGAAGAAACCCTGGAAAAAAGGGAAGTTGTTCTCGAGGAGGCTGAGGAATGCCCATAAAATTGGATGGGATTTCCACATCATGAAGTACCCCTGTTGATTAATCGACAGAACCCAAGAATCCAGGGTGATCTGAAGCCAAACAGAAAGAGAAAGAGGAATGTCATACTACAGAATAGTCATATAGCACCTGGTTTGCCCGGAAAGGAAAGCTTCAGAGTCCCTAAAAACTAAGTAGCCTTATAAGGAGGAGCCCGTTATTCACTCTTCCTATCTTTAATAGAAAAGTGGGATTGCCTTGAACAAAGGCAAGCTTAGCGGGGTAGTTTCTCTGAAATTTAGGCACAGGAGATAGAAACACACATTTCAGGTCCTGTAAGGCCTTACCCTTATCCTGAAGGGACTTACAAGGCAGCAGCAGCTTCCCCCAAACAAAAGTTTAGAATTCAGAGGAGCATCCATCAGCTTAGCTTTAATACTCAGGTAGAGGTTGAAGCCTAAGCCAAGAATGCCTCCTCATCACTGAACCAAAAACAGCAGCCCTAGAAAAGACATCTGCTGCATCATAACTACATTTAACAGAATGATGAATGACTTAAGAGGAAGCCCCTAGCAAGGAAAGAACAGAAGTTTTACCCCCAGAGTCTGGAAAATGAGAAATAAGTTCACAGGCCTGAGAAAGGAGAGCCAATATATACCTAGACATATGGGTTTGATAATTAATAGCCCTAAAATCTAGGGTAGTAGAAGTGTAAACCTTCTTAACCAACCTTTCCATAGTTTTGCTATCCTTGTTAGAAGGCAAAAACTTAGGTAAAGGAAGCAGTTGAGACAGCTTATCAGAGGTTACAGACATGACAGACTGTCAGCAGAAGGCCATTTTTATAGGAAAGAACAATCCTTAAGCACCCTATAAAACCTGTCAGGCTTCTTGGGAACAGGGGGCAGAGAATCAGGCACATAACAGGCATTGGAAAAAGCATCCAGCAAAGTAGCCAAAACAGGAGGAATAGCTGCAGGTTTAGGGGATCCCAATTGCAGCAACTCATAGCACCTCTTATGGACATCAGAGACCTGAACATAACCCCACTTAAAAAAAAAAAATCCATCATCCTAGACAGTGTGTTCCCAAAAGGAAATATCCTCAAAAGGAACATCTGGACTAATAGATTCCTTGTCCTCTGACCCATAGTCTAAAAGCGAAGGAATTTGAGTAGAATGAGTCAGGGATTCATTATCTGAATCCAACTCATCCTCAAAAGAATCCTGTTCTCTAGGCCTTTTAAGGGGAGCAGAGGACATGGAAGAGCAGGAACCGAAACCCCTTGAGGAGGCTTTAAGGACATTAAATCAGTAAATAGCCCTTAAGTGAAGGTCTGCCACTAACTTTGTGGATCCCTAGGAGCAGAAAAAAACGGTTTAGTTTTTTTTTTTTTTAAGGGAATGTTCCCTCCAAAAAACTGAGAAGGCTCTCCTGGGATAGCAGTTGAGAACTGTAGTAGGAACTTCTTCCACAACACAAAATTGATGAACACCCCTAGGCCCCTCGGAAAAAATCAACTGTGGTTCCCCCTGAATGTCCAAGATGGACATCTGCAAAACTGTTTTGGACGTGCTGCCAGCTGGACCCTCAACCAGCCTCCAAAAAGGTTGTGGCAGAGAAAACCAACAACATAGCTGGGCGAGCCTCTGGGTTTATAACAATCTCGGGAGAAACAACTGGCAGAGGCTGGACAGCAGAAGATTCCAGTTATACCTTTTTCACCCTCTTCTTCCCTAATGGCTGACCATCGGAAGGAGCTTCCTTTCATTGTATCCTTAGCGAGAAGCTTAAGACACTGGTTCTCATGAAACAAAGAAAGAGAAGACAGTCTATTGGGAAGGGATTTTGGCATGAACGTCTGACAAACAGAACAAGACGTATGGTCATGAGAAGCTCCTAGACAAAAAAAAGATACTTATCATGGCAGTCTTTAAGGGGAATCTGTCTCCCACACTGGCATTTACCCTTCCTGAATGACATTAAACTCAAGGAGCACAAAAAAGTAAGAAAAAAAAAATCCCCAATGGGGCACTTACCTGCAACTGCAATACAAGTCAACAAACAGATGTAGGTAGTCACTGGAGAAAGAAAATGAATTAAACTGTCAGAAAAAAGACCCAAGTAAACAGACCAACAATAAAATGATATGTTCAGACTGGCAACAAAGTAGTTCTGATTATGGTAGGCTTGAACATCACCTTTAAGCCCTAAGCTACACAAAGAGAATTTAGGTGATGTTCGATGTACCTTTTAAAAGCAACAAATAGTCTTTGGTAAACTGGCCGGATGTTTAGAATTCCACGGCAGGGAATCCCATATGTTATGATTACTGCAGCAGTGAATGTAAGGACATCTCTCAGGATATACGTATTCATCACTCTTTGGATTCAGAGCATGTAGAAGAAAATAAAGACGTTAATAAATAATAAGGAAGAAAAAGAAACTGATTAATGTCTGTAATGCAAAGAGAATCCATATTAAAATGGGCACTGTTTTTTATGTAACACATAGATTACAGGGAATAATAGCATTGTTCTATCAAAAAAAAAACTTTAGTTTACAGAAAAAGGCACCATCCCTCCAAATGGGAATGTAGAACAAAAGAGGCAAGGAACAGGTGAAAAGGAAGAAATCAAAACTGAACTTGGAAGGACTGAAGAACATTACTGTATGAAAAAAAGAAGAGAAAGACCGAAGATAACAACATGGCTCAAGCTGTCAATGTACAAGAACAGCTGGATGAGAGTTGTACTCTTACAAATGTAATAAGTAACGAAAACAGTGGGGTTAATAAGATTAGTGGTGATGAAGATCATTCCTATGTAACAAATGATAGAGCAGATATTACTGAAGTGGAGGTTTAAGATTCTTCAGATCTGGTTAGAAATATATTTGTAGAGATTTAATTATTGGAGAAAATAATGTTAACAATTACAAAGAAGATAATGAACATCAAATAGTGCTGTGCTTGCCAGGAGCAAAAATACAGGATGTGAAAAAGGCTTTAGAACAACAAAGTATGGATCTGTTTTTATTTGTGTTGGTAAAAATGATCTCATCCATAAGGAGACTCTGACTGTTAATAGAGAACTTACAGCACTCTTAACATGTACAGGTGTTGGGATGTATTTTTTAACAAATCAAATACAGAAAGGAGTCAGGTCACTATAAACCTACATGAAAAAAACTGCCAGTTAAAAAAAAAATGAAATATATAGAGCATCCAATCCTAATTTTGGCCACACATATTTAGAAAGGATAACATGCACTTGTCAAGACCAGGAAACAGAATTTTTGCAGCAGATATATTGCAATATTTAATAAACACAAGACAGTTTACATCTGCTGCACCTCTGATGGTTGTTGATGCTGGGAGCCTTAGTAATACTGTTTTATTGGAAAATGTACTGTTCCCACAAGATTGACATTGCTAGTGATTGTGAAACATGGTTGAAGAACAATGACGGGAAACCAGTTTTGTCAGAGTAGAAATATTTTTACTGTAATAGACATTCTAATAAAAATCAGGTGGTGATATTATGATAGGGATTAAAGATTGTTAGGAGACCTATGATTATTGCATGTTAAATGATACACCAATACTGTTGATTGTGCAACTTTGACAATAAAGGCAACCTTGGAATATATAAATTTTTAGACCACCAAAGTCAAGTGCCAATGACCTAGGGGAATTCATACAGTGACTGGTGACTTAAATTTACCACAAATGTTCTGGAATAATATTGAGTCAACATTAGAAATTATTAATAGTGTACATTCAGGAAGAACAGTTGCTTCAGATTGTATAAAAGCCTTTCAGGGACTGGAACATACTAGGCATTGTTTGTGTTCCTAAGTAAATGACTGTTACTTCCCTTTTCTCCAAGGTTTTCAGTTTCGGGCTTGGTATACGTTCAGGGGGTGGGGTGGGGGGTTGCCCTCCCTACAAAAAGAAGTTTAAAGGAGAAGAGCAATTTTTGAGATTCACTCTTCTCCTGTGTTTTCTGTTGGCACTTGGCAATTCAAGTGCCAGTGTTTGTTGTCTTTCATTTTGCTTAAGCACAACGGCCTTAGATATCAGTGTACCATGATTATGAATATCATGGTTAGTCTTCTGAGGTTTAACTATTCATACATGCTGAAAAATCACATGAATACTACCAAATACAATATTTAAACAGTGCAGAAAATGAAAAGTATAACAAAATAAAGTAAAGCTGCAACTACTCAGAAAACAGATTTATTAGATGCTTCAAATCTGATTGTAAATACCTCTGAAAAGTATTTTTCTTAAAACAGGAGACAAAACAAATTCAATAAATCACATTAAGTCCCTGATCTCATTTACATGAACCTTGATATAGCAAAGACAATGAGGTAATGTAATGTGGTACTGTATTTCCCAAAAAACATTTAAATCATAACATGTTAAATATTAAATTCTCCTGGATTAACAACACAAGGCTATCAGATCTAAATATACTGCAAGCTCGCCATCAACAATTGCCATCATTATATTTTCCTTCACAAACAAGTCTGAAAATAACCCTGATAAAAACAGACTTGTATTGTGTTTGTCCATTTTTTTTGGGGGGGGCAGCAGCTCACTGAATGGTTAGCAAAATAATAAAAGGCCGAAGCCAGTGCTAAGATACATACTGAAACAGCAGCAAGAATAAAACTGAACCATTCTGCCCTAGGTTGCCTGGTAAAAAAACGACAATGCCACCAACAATACTAAGGTGCTAACTGCAGCCAAAAGAGAAATCTCTTGTGATTTATGGTCAATATGAATGTCAAAAGAGCTGGCATTATAGCCTGTAAAACTGCATGCAGTGTGGTTCTTCCAGACATAGGCTTGCATCACATAACATAATATTCTGTGCACAAAATCAATTACTGAAACATTTCACTCCAGTGCACTGGCCTATGCATGAATACAGACAATACATTGCACAAAAGGATAAAAGATGCAAGCTGTGTCAAGAGTTAGATATTAAATGTTAAATTACTTTTAAAGAAAATATGTTGCTTTTTATTTCTTTTATTAGAGATGATGCACAACAGCTTGAAAATGAACACTGTACAGAACTGCTTATTTACCAAATAGAACAAATAATATGCAGAGGAACAATGCAGAGATATTTCATTTTCAGTATCCTACTGAAGTTTTGAAGGTATATCATACTAAATACAAATTACTCATACACTGCTAATTACAAAAAATAAAGATAACAATTTAACTTCATTATTTGCAGTTTAACTCAGCATCATCTGCAGTGGGTAGTTTTATATATATATATATATATATATATATATATATATATATATATACACACCGAGAACTACCGAGAACTCAGGTAGTTGACAGAAAAAAGTAATGTAAAAAAACAATTAAGTTCCTGAACAACTGAAAATCCACAACTGAAGCACTTCTGTTTCATAATGCTTCCATGCCCCCCCGCCCCCTTGGCAAGTCTTTCCTCCACCTTCACAGCTTGTATATATATGTATGCGTGTGTATATATTTAACTCCAAGACTGCACAACAATGTGGAGAGGTCATGTTCTCAGTTCCCATTGTCCAACAACTGCAGTTTGTATCAGCTGTGCAATACATGAGTTGGAACATAGCTCAGCAGCCTGCATATCACATACATTTTATCATGTTACACACAAGACTGATTTCTTCGTCTCTTTGAAAAGAAGGCAAATGATCCTAAGTTTTCCTATCCAGTCTACATTTAGAATCGGTAATAATGACACTTTTAGTTTATATTAATCTTGCAAATACAGTTATGTTACCCATTTTTGTGTGAATTTTCAAAAAGGTGTATGTCTAATTTTACATATACTGATTAGAAAAATCTCTTTTCTGACAAGCTTCCAACGTGCAGTAAAGTGTCAGAAACAAGGTAATCACAGTTTTCCCACCCTCCTAAATAACCCCAGAGATGTGCTTTAGGTTATAGTACATACAAACAATTAACAGTAATCTAGTATTTAAATACCTAAAAATAGCACACACTTGCATGACACCCTTTATCATAATTACACAAGACTAGAAGGTGAAATTTTATGAACAAAAACTTGAAACTACTGTATTCTTAGATTAAATTTTGATCATTTACATATTTATACATTTATAATTGCTGAAGTAAGAAACCATCCATTAAGTGTAAGCTCAGACTCTTAATAAAACTGCAAATAATTATATGTGTGCAGAATATATATGACAATTAGAACTCACTGGGGGAATGCCCATTTTCAGGGAATCACCAAATGTTCAAAATGTAGTGTGGCTCATTGACAAGCTCTTACCTTAATATATTCCTAGTACTAAACAACTTTTGCACCATCTGTAAATAGGTATAAGTGCTACAAGAAAGCACAGTTGTGTAAAATTATTACTTAAAGTAGATCTTCAAAAAGGTCTTAATATCAGTAAACCATAACAAACGGGTCCGCACACTACTGTTTTCTATTGGTCTTGCCAGATTTCCAAAGCTGACCCTTTTCCCCTAAGACCACCAATGCTGATCTCATACGTGCAATTGTAGGAATATTGGTAGTGTCTCACACATCCATCCAACATTAGCATGCCCCTCCAACCCTTTTTTGAGCTTGGATGCCCAGGAAAAAATATGTGCTTGTTGAAGGCACATATCCACTGACACACGAAACATTATACTAACATAAAACCAGCCACTTACCTTACAACATTAAGAAACTTTAGCACATTTACTGATGGTATGAAAAAGTGTACAATAACTGTATAGAAAAATCACATAAAAGGGTAATGAGGGACGGAAGCTTTACTGTTACACTGATCTCTCATTGAAGATATGGTTAAAAGAGCATGACAAAAGAAAATGTTATGTGCTTTTTCTCATTCTTGCATAGGGGACTGACTGGGTTAAGGCCATTAGCATAATCTAGTAACAAGTTTAGTAGTAACTTACCCTTTGAACAAGTACTCACAAGCTTCTTTTCTTTCCTCTCTTCTTAGGTGCATGTTTGCCTTCTTAAAACTAACTTTCTTAGCTCTATGAAAATCATCTTATCCTCTACTCATCCTTTTATATCTCCAATACCTTTCCTATCTTTTCCCCTCCTCTCTCTCACTTATCCTTTCTTTTATTCTAAGTACATCTAAAATATTGTTTCTCTGCTCATCTCAAAAAAAAAAAAAAAAAAAAAAATTTTATATTTTATCATTTTTAGTTTTTTATTATATTTTTTATATCTGCATGCTGATTTGGACTGTCTTAAATTTTAGGTTGACTGATTTCCTACTTTGTATTAAATTTGGAGCTTTTCTCCCCGGGCCTCTACTGAAAATGGACATGTATCCAGTTAGACTAGCCCGGTCAACAAATGTAAAATAAATAAATAAGTTTAATAGAAGACAAGTAAATGAAAAAGAATACTGAATTACAAAGGCTTTTTTAGTAAACAGTGATGTCTCTAGTAATTTGATAATGAGAAATGGCTTGGAAAAATGTTTTCTGTTTTCTAAAAGCATTCAAGTGTTTCCCAGCTAAGAGAGCTATAAAAATAAGACAAAATCCAACAGCACTTAATAGAACCGCAGGCTATACCAAGCATCTTAGCATGGATAACCTTTCTTTTAGGTTAGCTCGAGTCTGTGTGTGACTGTCACTTTGGAATATTTGTTCCTATTTCTTTTATTTTACATTTGTTGACTGGGTTTGTCCAGCTGAGCTGATGGCACTTTTGCAGTGGAGGCTCGGGGAGGAAAGCTCTACAAATTACAAGAAAACATTTTAAATGTATATATTAATTATAAACAAAGCAATAACATTTGCTATTAGGAGGGTAAAACTTTAATATTTGAAGATGTACATAGTTTTGTGTGTTAAGTTAATAGGTTTTAGGGGTGTATTGGTGGTTTGTATTTTTGTTTGAGAGTTTTTAATAAAACAAAAGGTTCTGTAACATGCAACATAGGCTCAAATGGAGATGACAAAAAAAAAAAAAAAAAACAACTGTATAAAAGATTAGCCTGCAAAACAGTACATGCATGCACCACAAAAGTTGAAACTAGACATTTAACAAAAAAAAATGTTATACATAAAAGGTGGGGAATAATAATCTCTCAAGAATATGACTCTAGGATGTCTTTAAACATTAATGGTCTCACAGAAAAATACAAAAAAGAAAGAGCAGTGAACTATACTAGAGTGCAAATAGCTACGCTACAGGAGACGCGCTTGGAAAGAACTAAACATGTGAATTTGATAAAGAAAGGTTTTCAGGATGGTTATTCAGTGGAATGGCTGGGGCAATGGAAGAAAGTACCTATATTAATTGCAAGAGGAGCTCCAATAGTAAGAGAACAGGATAAAAAAGATAATAATGGTAGATTTGTAGTACTAAGGGGCTATTGGTAAGGAAGGAGGATTGCAGTGGCATGTATTTATATTCCACCAAAAACTACTAAACAGATTGCAACCCATCCAAGGTTTGCATGCCACCTCAGTCACAGACAGTCTTGCACTCACAGAGATAAGTAAAAGCTTCAAACAGAACTGAATCAGCATGACAGCATTCTAACATGTGCAAAGTTTTATCAGTAACCATATCTGATTATTGCCTATGAGTGTTAGCAGCACCAGTGAGCCACAAAAATTGTTGCTCTTAATTACAAAGGTTTCAACTAAAAAATTTTAGAGCTGCTTTGTATGGCTATTAAGAGAGTCTGTGGCACCCCAGTTCTCAAGACGGTAACACATCCCAACATAAGTAGTGAGAAGAAGACTACACATACCCAAGTGAGAAAATAAGCACATGCCTAATGATTTGCAGTCTTCTCTTCATGCGCTAGGAACTTCAGAGTCTGATACAGCTGGGAAGATTGTCTACTTTATTATTTCACTCCATTGCCTCAAGGAAAAAAAAAGGATAATCCAGGTAAAACTTACTCCGGTCTATCCCACTGCGTATGATGGGAATATAAAAAAAATGTCTGTGCACTGAAGCAATATTCCTGTAATGTACACAATGAAGGTATTTTTCTGCTATGATCTCCTCCATGGGTGCTATACACAAAACCGATGCAAGAACAACCAAATTAGGACCAACTGTTGGGTCACATTCATCATCAGTGCTTCCCCCCTTCTGCTTTCATTGTCTTTTGGTTCCAATGTCCAAAAATTCTATACAGTTCCCAGAATGATATCGTCAACCTTGCATCAAAGCATGACCATTAACAATCAAGTGTTATACAAAAGTAGATGTGCTGACAGGCCTGATATTTGTAAACAGCACATTGATGGACTATAACATTTATGGAAAAGTTCTGCAGATCCCCTGTCAGATACTAGCAGAATTTTTGAGTTCTGCAGGACCTGAGCTGAAAGTCATTTAGGTTCACAGGTTTATACTAAGCCAGCACTATATTAACCACTGTAGGCTTATAACCAACAATACAGGTGAGCTAATAGTTCAGAAGATAACTAAGTAGAGTTAGTTTAGGAGACTCACAGAATTCATTCAGTTTGGATTATGCTGGAGGAAGAAAAACTGAGAAGTTGGAGAAGAGAGAGGAAAAGAAAAACAGAGGAGTTGGAGAAGAGAGAGGAAAAGAAAAGCAGAGGAGAAATTGGGACGAATGAGATGCGATCATGTTTAGTATGGTATCGTTACAAGTTTGTAGACAGTGACTCCTGGGATGACTTTATGGGATTCCATCCATTCATCTAAGTGAAGTTTGAATGTTGCTTGGGTTTTATATTGAAAACATTCAAACTTCAATTACATGAGTAGATGGAAGAACAAAAATATGGCTCATTTGAATAACAATGTTTAATAAGGAACAGTGAGGTTAATTATTTTTGGAGGACTATTATTACAACTAGGCTGGCATATGCTACCTCTCAACTAACCAGAATTTCACGTCATATTTTTGGTCTGTTTTGCATGAAATATGTGGTTTTCTGGTAAATCATTGAGTACTGAGGTCACTACATAACAGACATTTAAGTTTCAGACTTCTTATCCACAACTCCCTTTTCCCCATTTCTGCACATGGGGATGGGGTGTCACAATAGCAGTGACAATCATCTAAATCCAATGTATATACTGCTGGGTGGCTAGCCTTGATATCCTTCAGAAAATGCATGCTCAGGCTAAACCAGTTATTCCATCAATTTCTTAATTTTATAAGAGCAGTATTTAAAATCTGTCCCTTATTTTTGGGCCATTAGCTTTGCCTTTATTCAGATTTCTTGTTCTGAAGACATTAAAATTGGTAGCATCGGCATTAACACTCTCTCTGGATCATCATTATTATCACCAAAAATATCTGGATAGCTTAAACTAATCACATATCATTACAGGCTATGAATTTCAGTAATAATAAATGCATGGTTTTGAACTTTGTGGCCAAAAAACATTCTTATTCCTATACCCTAGATATTTATGTTTGTTCATTTTCAAACTAGGTGAAGGACTTGGGTATACTAGTAGATTCCTCTTTGAAGCTTGATGTACCCATCAAATATACCACTAGGGAATACTATGGTCTTGTTAAGAACATTCCATAATGCTTTATCAGCAGGGTTAAACGTGTTTTGATTAAGCTATACACCACTAGTATATGCCCAATTACTGATTTTGACAGTTTCTTTTGTGTATTAGGTACCTCAAAGCTCAAGGCATTTGAGTGCACACAGGAAACATTTACTAAGCAAATAGTGGTGCGTAGTCAATTAGCTTACAGTAAAAGACTTGAAAATGTATCTCTATTGAATTGCATACAGACTTCTGAGAAGGGATTTCATCCCAGTTCATAAAGGACTATGAGATAATGCAATGGCTATACTATTAGACATTACATTCATTGACCATAACACTTAACACAAGAAATAAAAAGTTTTGGCCAGACATTCATTAAGTACCACCTTTTTTCATCACAGAGCTGGTAGGCTATGGAACTCCTTTGCCACTATGTATAAAATGTTGTAAAGAACTATGGACATCTGAGGTATTGCAAGATTCAAGGTTCAAAAATATTACCTTTGAATCAGGGATTTTATTTTTAATTACGTAAATTCTTAAATGGCCTATAAAGGCCCTGAATTTGGTAACAACTTCTCTGAATCGCTGAATCATTGAAACATTACAAGGTATGGCATTTAATTTGGAATTGCATGCAGCTGAATCACAGAGAATTCTAACTTAATTTGCTCGATACACAACAATACAAAACTATTAGAAGTACAAATTACAACACAGTAACTTACAGTTAGTATGGTACTGCAACAAATACCTGCATTAACAGCATGGATACAGTTCAACATTTGCATTATATTATATCCTGTCCGAGAGTTCCTCTCAAAATAGAACCCAGACATTGGGGCAGCATTCTGTATGCTAAACACTGACAAAGAGCAGCTGTGTAGAGTTTCACAACATAGTAAATACATAAATGTTAATGATACCACTGGAGAAGCAAAAAGCACAAGTATCACTCTGCTTCTGGAGTCTGTTTTCCTGAGGACTTCTGCTACTGTCACTGCCATCTTACTCTGCTCCCATTGGTACAATTCAGCTGTGGCTATCATCCCTACATCATTTTCTTGCTCTACTGCCTTGAGATCCACTCCTCCCTCCTGACAGTTCACAAAGGGTTATTGTGGTCCAAGACCAAGATTTTGAATTTATCTGCACTGATCCCCAACTGCTACCTTTCTGTCCACTTAATCAGCCTTTTTAAATGCCTCCCTAGATACCTGCCCTTCTAGCTTTCACTGATGCACCTATCACTGTGCCAACAGCAAAGAGGCTAATCTCATTCACTACACCCTTAGAGACATCTGTGGCAAACATACTAAAGAGTGGTGAACATATGACAGACCCCTTCGGTACCTACTAGCTGCTTTCCTAATTCCTAATATCATCTATCTCTTACCACAATCTTCTGTGCACTATATTCAACAAGCAATATTTTAGCTCTTTAGTCCTGAACGTATTTCCAACCCTTCCAATTTCCATATTAGCTCCTTGTGTGGGACACAGTTAAAGGCATTTATGAAATCCACAAAGACTGTCTAAAGGTCTAGCTGGCATGATCTTAAACTTTAAGAAAAGCCATGGAAATACTGCTAAAGAACAAATAAATGGAGTTTAATAATAATACTGTGTTTAAAGACGAATGACAGCAATGCCTTACCTTTAAGGTACGGATGTTCCTACAGTCTAACCTGATGCAATTCTATGACAAGATGACAAGGATGAATGATAAGGTAGAATCGGTGGACAAACTTTGTTTGGACTTCAAGCAGTAATTCTACCACAGTGCCAAGAAAAACTGGTTCAAAGATACAGGGGAGTGTGGTTGGTGGGTAAATGGTGAGCAGGCAAAAAACTAGCATGAAAAAATGGGGTCCGAAGATGCTGTTAAAAGAGATAACATTTGAGGATAGGAGCAAATAATCACATAGACCAATGAGTTTTCTAGCTGCTTTGTCAGACACCTCTTAAAACAGTAAAAGGGGAAATGTAACTGTTTGCTGATGATAAAAAGGTAGAAACAGACTTTTTTTTAATGGAAACAGGGCTGCAGGGAGAACTGGACTGGATGTGGGGTGAGTGGAGAAAGATTCAGGTTTGACGTCAAGTTATAAACTTTAGAAACTAAATTCCTTTTAACTAAAGCTGGGAGAAAGGGCGCTGAATAAACCAGAGGAAAATAAAAAAGGACTTGGGCTATTAACTCTAGCGCATGTTAAATCAAAGGAAAGTAAAAACAAAGTAAGGATGATATCTGCAATCTAGAATGAACTGCTAATACAATTGTTCCTAGGAAACAAGAGGTGTTTATTCTCTTCATGAACTGCTAATACAATTGTTCCTAAGAAAGAAGAGGTCTTTACTCTTTTCACAGGTATCTGATAATGCCATATACAGAATACTGTGCACACTTTTGGAAACTTGGACTATGAGGCAAAACTGCACAAACCAGTATTATAATGTTGCAAAGAAAGATGGCAATGGGTTCTGGCTTCATGGCAGAGAGGGTTAAAGCTTAACCACAAACTCAGATGACAGGGTTGAACAGGATCCTTGAGGAACTACTTATGGGCAGCGGGAAAAAATGCCTGCTGTAAGGATATCAGTCTCGAGTGTGAGTAAAGTGGACCAGACCGCTGTTACAGTGGCCTCCAACTGGGAGGCTGATCCTGGGATTGGCTGTAACACGTGAAGCATGCTGGTATGCGTTTGTTGTGCACCAAGCAATGTGCAGTGCTGGACCTTAGAAGTTAGCCCACAAGATAAGCATGCATATTTGTGTCGTAGGGCCAAGTATTGTGTGTACGTGCCTCAGGAGTGTGCAAGCCAGTCCCATGAGAGGTGGGATTAGATTAATTAATGTAAAATTTCCTTACATGCTGCATGCACTTGTTAGACAGTTCCCTGGCCTGGAGTCAGTTATGTTCCTCTCCTAAATGTAGGAAGCTTCTGTATAAAAGGTAGGGGTGAAGCCGGAATGTCACAGAGTGCCGAGGAGAGGGTGGTCCTGGTGCAACATACAAGGTGATGGGAAGTGGAAACTGTTTGTCTTTCGGCTTTTCCCGGTTAGGGGTCGCCACAGCAGAACTCCGGTCCGCTAATGATTGGCAGTAGATTTTCACGAACGCCGAGGTGCCAGCTCAATGTTCAACCTTCAGTGAAGGCATGCCCATTTACGCATGTCTTTCGAACGCCCACCCAACCGCGGGGAGGACATGCAGACTCCACACAGAAGGCACTCCCCGCACTCCAGCCGAGAATCGAACGAGAGAACCTCTTGCTGTGAGGCAACAATGCTACCGCTGCACCACCGCGGAGACTAAATGCCTTTAATGCCCACCTGGATTACGATCCTTCCCGTCAGCTTTAGTATGGACTGAAGACTTATGGAAGAGGCTGATGGCTGTTTTGCAGAAGGAGAAAAAAGACCTCAAGAAAAAAAAGAGAGAGAAATGAGACAGGGAAAATATGTGCATCCAGGGAGATGGTGAACAAATATTAAACATTACTGATGGAGAGGCAGGTTAAAAAACATAATTTCTTTAGTAAGAGGGTTGTGAACAAAAAAGACTGACAAGTAAGCTAGTACAGTAGCCGATGGAATAATGACACCATCAAATTAGCCTGGGAAAAATGAGATATGTCAACAACATAAATGGAGAGAGTGAATAAGTGTGACACTTTTTTAATGCTAGCCTTGTTTATTATATTCAGATCCACACAGTTCTGGATTGCAACGCATTTTCTACTAATATATTCATTTCAGTTTCATAAAATGTTATAATTTAATTTCTATAATGATTACAATTTAGAACAGAATTGCAGCACCACAAACCTGTATTTTGACATTCCACATCATCAAATTTGTTAACATAACCAAGATATAAACAGTGAAGTCTATATATATATATATATATATATATATATATATATATATATATTACACATACACACACATGGGTCCACTTTGTAAATTCGAAATACTGAAATCTCAAATTTCAGTATTTCAAATTTACAAAGCCGAATACTCACATTTCCGAAAACGGCAGAAGCGTGAAATTCAAAATACCGAAGCGTGGATATTTTGAACTTTTGTTTCCAGTGGTATGGAATGTGGATGTTTGAGCTTAATTTTGGTAAGTCTGTGTGTGTAAGTATGTTGGTTAGGGGTTTAGTGTGTGTTGTGACTGTTATCTGTGTTTGAGGGACTGTAAGATGTGTGCGTGTGAGTTTCGTTTGTGTGATCTCGGAGTTAGAATATATAAATGGGGGGTGTGGGGGGCTTGCCCCCCACTTGGAGGGTGCAGGGGGGCTTGCCCCCCTGCTTATATGTAGTTTAGTTTGTTTGACTGTGGGGGGGGGAGATTTGTGTATGTTTATCTGTGTACTGTATGTGTAGCGTGGGTACAAGATTTTGAATTTCGCAGTTGTGTGTTTTCGAGTTTGCGAGTTGTGGTTGGGTTTTCGGCTTTGTGGTTTTGGAATACTGAAATTCGAGATTTCAGTATTTCGGAATTACAAAGTGGACCTAGACACACACACACACACACACACATATATATATATATATATATATATATACATACATACACACAAACACATATGCATATCGCAGTCTCTTTCATGATGTTAGGAAGAGAACTGGGTATATAGCTGCTAATATAGTGACTAATTACAACCTCGTGATCTATGTTTGGATGCAGCATAGCACTGCTGCTGAGTGCCCTACTCACCTATAGGCCTGACGCTCATTTTGTTAGCTCTTGGTGCTTTTAGTCATCTGGCTACCTTCCTATCCTTATTAACTTCAAAAAAAGACCATGTCAGTTGGCTCTCTCCTTCTAAACACAAGCCCCTCATCAAGTACAAGTATCGTGTTTAGTTAAATGCTGTTATACCTAATTAAATGTTATCTGAATTAGTACCTTATGGCAAAGTACTCCCCTCCCTACTTAACACACATCTGCACTGTAAGTGAATACATAATACAGACTTAAAAAAAAATTCAAGTGTGGTATAAGGTAGCATTAAAGTGTTCTAAATTTACAGGAACACTACAAGAGTGTACAGTGCACCTTATGTTTAAGATAGAATAACAAATATCCTAGATGGTTACAGTGCACAAAATCTACAACCAGCTGAAAAACAATAAGTGCTGTTTAGAAACTTGGTGAATGCAGAATCTTCTGCTTCCGAATGTAAAGTTTACTGTCAGAATGGAATGTTTTTTTTCTGAGACTGCACATTAGTAACGGCATTATAATTACATACATCAGCAAGTGAGTTATGTGGCAGTAGAATACAATACATACACTCTTACATGAGTTATTTACCGATTTAACAGAACAGATATGATTTTTTTTATTTTAAAAAGTCCAATATACTTTAGAAAGGCAGATGTCTAATCTATAAGGATACATCATTATTGTATCCTACAAATGCTCCCTCTGTAATTATCTATTTGAATCAGCTTGGCGTAGCTGCTGATTGAGATACCCTGTGTTAGAGCAGCATTAAGCCCCGCCTTCCAGGACTCCTGTTTTCACCCCTAGATCACGTTAACAACTGAGGAAGGATAAAACAGTACTTGTCTCCACAGGTACAGAGAGTAAGTGACTTGTCACCATTCAAGTTATTGCCACTTCTGCTGCTTCCTGACAAGGTCAGCAAGTATGTAACTCTGCGCTACCAAGACCCCTCCACCTAAAAACCAATAGGTGTCACTACTGCACTTTATCTAGGCTTAGTACAGGGGTCGGCTTACATACCCTTTTGTAACTACAAGGCCCAAACCATCACACCAGTGATTAATATGCCAGTATCTCTGTAGGTTTACTTCAACAAGAAAAGTCTTTGTAAGCAGCTTTTCAGTTCTACATTCTCGGGAAACCATCTAACCTATTGTCATCAATTCTGAAATCTTGGACAAGCAATCCAAAAAAGTGTCATGTCCTTCTACAAGTAGTTGGTTGGCTCTTTATGTCAGAACTGACTTCAGTTCTTGAATGCTCCAGCTTTGCTTGCTTTGTTAATAAAACTCTTGAGAAGATCATTGTCCATCTGGAGAAAGGCCTCTGTTTGTGTAACTAAAGTCATATGGTTGACGCAGAACCTGAAGCAAAATTCTTCCAAATCCTACAATAAAAAAAAAAGACAGAATTAGAAATCAGCATGAGTTTTTACTTGAAAAAAACACCTACAGAATCACTTTTGAAGTTTAATGCTCACTGAAAGATCTGTATTGTTCTTATTTCTAGCCATAAACAGCAGTTGCATCATTTCTGTTAAAAATGCAGTTCAATGAAATATTCCAAAATCCATCTCCTTATTGTTTTTTTCATTCTGCTTTACCCCTTGCAACACAATGAATCCTACTTATTAAGTTTTCTTGAAAGAATAATGTTCCACTAAGCCTATGATCTTGTTGTTTCCTGGAGAGACCCAACAGTGACTCTAGTCCACGAGCAGTCTTTTCAGTTTCCAACCCAGTGGCACAAGGATAAAACCTTGATTACAACACTGGTTTCTTAAGTTCATTCAGCAGATTTGGAACCTGTTTTGGCTGGAAAGATGGATATGCCTATCCTTAGGAGGAGGGGAAATGCCTGCACCACTACAGTACAGCTCTGGAGGTGGCCAGAGCTCACAGAGTTAACATACGGTCAGTGCAAGATGTGCCTGCCACATATTACCCAGGGCAGGGCATGTGCTCAAAATTCTTCTCACAGTCCCAACTTAGGGCAGGGCATGTGCTCAAAATTTTCCTCAACTCCTACCCAGTCTGACAATGACACTGGCATTTATGGAAGGGGCATAGGGCTTTGGAAAAATACCACAAACCACTGAGTGATGGTCCCTTGCTGCCTTCTCTCAATCTACTTGGTCTGGTATCCCTTAAATGCATGCTCAGGTGCTTTTGTGGCAGCGGTGACTTTCCCAGTGTGGGTCATACTGCATCCAGAAATAGGACTTACGGATACTGAGACTACACGGGTAAAAGAAAAAATAAAATCACTCTTTCCAGATGAACATAATTCAAATGATATGCATTTGGGGAAGAATTCACAAGTGCCACTCAGAAGAAATATCACAGTTGCATATCTGGTATGCAGTGCTACAGAGACAAGTTACAGAAAACACAAGCTTAAGCCATGGTTGTACGGCAAAGGCTTTATCCAATTCCTAGGAAGTAAATGGTTTATATATACATAGATTCATAGGTAGGTACTAGGCTATTGGCTCTAGGGCCTATATAAGCCTAGCCAAAAAGGTACCCTGGCTTTTGCCACCCAAGAAAATTATTTCCCTGTGCCCCTGTCGAGCAGAGCTACAGAAGTGATCCCCAGGGTGAATTTTCTATCTCCCATCCAATCATCAAGATTTTTCTTGAAGAGTGCTAATGAGAAGCTTTGCTTGATATAGATAGGTAGTTTGTTCCAGAGTGTGGAAAGTCTCTGAGACAGGAATCTATCCCTCCAGCATGTTCTGTTATTGTGGTGACAAGGTTTAGGTCCCTAGAGAGTGTAGCTCGGAGGGATTGGAATTTCTTTAAGTGGAGCATGTCCAACAGCTCTGGGCGTGAGATAGCTTTGTATGTTAGGCAGAGATTGCCTCTGAATAGGTGATATGCGATGGAGTAAAGCTGGAGTTTTTTTATTCAGTCTCCGTAGGGCATCTGTTTGAGGCTGGTAATCCTCTTTGTGAGGTATTTCTGCAACCTTTCCAGTTGTTGTAGATGTCTTGTGAGGTACATACCAAAAGGGGCGCTGTATTCTATAATGGGTCTAATGAGTGATGAGTAGAGGCGAACAATGACCACTTTTTTTTCCTGGATGAAAAACCTTTTGTGATGAGGAGTGCCACGTAGAAGGATTTCCTGACTACTGTGGAAATGTGATTATCAAAGGAGAGACTACTGTCCACCTGTGTCCCAAGGTCTCTTATCACGCATTCGGTGTTATGTAGACTACTGCCTTTGTGGTAGTTCATGGGTACAGAGTTTTTACCAAAAGGGATGACAATGCACTTTTTGGCATTGAGCTTGAGGCCATGGCTTGACACTAGGCATCTGTTTCAGTGAGGCCCTTTTGTAGGATGTCCACATCGTTAGGAGGTTCGATTATGGCTCCTAGTTTGCAGTCATCTGCAAACTTCGTTAGCCAAAAACCTTCTGTGTTAGCCTGTACTTCAGAGAAGTAGATACCAAACGGGAGAGGACCCAGGACTGAACCCTGTGGTACTCCACTTGTCACTGGTCTGAAGTCAGATTTGGAGTCTGCTACTTTCACAGTGTGGGTTCATAGGGGTTTATACCTAGTTTAGTGAGTTTATCTATAATTCCAGAGTGGGGGATGGTGTCGAAAGCCTTGGCGAGATCTAGATAGGCTGTGTGAACCACCTTACCCTCAACTACGGCTTTGGTGACCGCTTCAAAGAAGTCTATCAGGTTTATGAGACATGATCTGCCTTTTACAAACCAGGGTGGGGTCCAGAATTTGGAGATTACCAATGTCATTGTTTAGAAGTTCCATAGCCTTGCAAACCAGACTCGTCAGGCTAATGGGGTGGTAGTTCCCGGGGTCTGTGGTGGCTCCCCCCTTGTAGAGTGGGATAACAGTTGCTGTGCACCATTCAGTGGGCACAAAGCCTGAGGTGAGGCTATGATTGAACATGGTACTTAGGTGGGGTGCCAGTTCATTCTGTAGTTCGTGTAGAACGCAGCCTGGGATGTTGTCAGGTTCCATGGATGCTGTGTTCTTGGCTTTGGAGAGTGTGGTTTTTACCTGTGTAGCCGTGATTACAGGAACTTTGCATTCTTTCGGTATAGAGATGGGCCCTTTAGGGGGTGAGAGGGGGGTAAAGTTAGCACTGAACCTATCTGCCAGGATGTTGGCAATATCAGCTGGTTCTATATATTTAGTGCCATTGTGCTGTAACTCAGAGCAGATCTGAGTGTTGCCATTGAGATTATTGACATAGCTATAGAATGCTTTGCAGTTGTCTTTAGAATCAGTGGCATTTTTGTTTTCGTAACTAGCTTTGGAGGATTTTATGAGGGATCTCAGCTTCTTACGGAGGCTGACCGGGAACTTCCTCCAATCATGAGATTTTACTCTTTTTGCAACAGTTTCTGTCTTCTGTTGTAGAGTTTATTTATGGCAGGGGACCACCAGATTGGTTTCCTTTTTTTGGAGGCTAGCATCTTGGTTCTGTTAGGGATTGCATAATCCATGCACTCGTGCAAGTGCTTATAAAGTGTATTTGTGTAGGATTCAGCAGTCGTACCTCTATTGTCCGTATGCATGGGTGTCGTGAAGTTTGCCACTTCTGTCTTAAGAAGCGTGAAGTTGGCTTTGGAGAAATTTTTATGGTGGTTTCCTTAATGTGGGGTGGGATGTGGATGTCTAGGGTGATAAGCTTGTGGTCGGATCGGACCAATGAGGAACTGACCTCTGGTATGGAACACCTTTTGCCCATGTTGGAAATGACCAGGTCTAGGATATTGCTGCCCCTGGGTGGGGGTGTGGATAAGTTGATCCAAAGTATTGAAAATTATGAATTCCAGAAAACGTTGAGCAAAGTGTTGGTACAGGAGTAGTTTTCCCAGTTAATAGTGGGTTAGTTGAAATCGCCCATTATTTGGGTGTTAGGTTGTACCCTAATATTTTCCAGTGTATCAAGAAATGAGGAGTGGGGATCCTGAGGCATGGTGGGGGATCTGTAGCAAGCTACAATATGGATTGCAGTCTTGCCCAGAGTTAGCTGCACTTGGATAATCTCAGATGCATTATGCTGGGCAACTAGCCTGGAGGTGTGGATATCCTTAATGAATATGGACACACCTCCGCTTTTAGTGTTTCGGTCCAGGTTAGGTGGCTGAAAGGTGTGGTATGAATTGTAGCCTGGTAATGCAGGGGTGCTCTCTGAAGCCTTGAACCAGGTCTTTGTCACTGCACAGATGTTGATGATCTCCACTTAAGGAGTGCCTCGAGTCAGTATATTTTGAGTTTTAGACTTCTAGCATTGAGTAGCATTACCCTCAGATTTTGCTTGCTTGTACCTGTTACAGTGGTGAATTTGTCATTTGAACATTTCCTAAAAAAGGCACTATAAGGGTGGCAAGGGCCTTAGCCAGTATTAGGAATCCCAAGGGCGATAGGTGCAGGCCATCTCTGGCAAAGCATCGTGGTCTGTCGATCTTGTCATCCCAGGCAGACAGATACTGGATCCCCTTAGAATGACATGAGAAGCTTAGCCAATTGTTGGAGTCGATCATTTTGTGAGGTATGTCTCAGGTCATTCACAACAACATGGACAATGAGAGAGTCATATTTGTACTTGTTGTGGAGTGACCTGAGTGCGTGTGTTATGTGGTGGATCCTGGCACCAGACAGGCAGCTGACTAACACAAACAGACACACACACACACACACACTTTGTAAAACCAGTCCTCTTGCAACTTTTTGAACATTTAGGTACAGGGATTTTATTAAAGCAGGATTATCCAGCAATGGTTTAATAAAGCCTGTTAAATTAGAATTTCACTGCATATGTGGGAAGCGAAATGGGTGGTCACAAACATATCCATTTCCATACTATACAAAACATGTAAAGAAAGAAATCAACTTGCAAATGAAAACTTATCAAATAAGACCATTCAAAAGACAAACTATTACAGAGGACAATGCCAAGATACACAGATTTACTGCTGTCACTGAAACAGAACTCCGGAATTAATTCAGCATATTATATAATGAATCTAACCAAGATGCACACAATTCAATTTCCTCTTATATATCCTCGATCCTGGATTCGCTCCCATGCATAGAGCACACATCAGGCAATGAGCACCCTTCAGTGCTGGTTTCTATAACAGGTATGGATTTTACAGGGTCGGGTTGTGTGCACCACACACTTGCAAGCACACACCCACACCTAGGGCCAATTTAGTGTGTCCAATCCACCTACTGCATTGTCTTTGGAATGTGGGAGGAAACTAGAGCACCCTGAAGAAACCCACACGAATGCAGGGAAGACATGCAGACTCCAACCAGAAGGCACCTCAGCTAAGAATCGAACCGTAGAACCCCTTGCTGTGAGGCGACAATGCTAACTGCTACACCACAGCTCTGTCCCCTCTTGTATATGACTACATATTGAGATTTGGACTATTGGAAATGAAACAATATGATGGTCTATGTACACTATATGCATTTAACTGGGGGGAGAAGCTCAATAACTGGTATTCTATGTAGGTTCCAATGTGTGCCTGCTTGGAGGAAGATGGCTAACAGTCCTGCCCAATTCATTATGGACAGCATTTACCTCTCTCACTGGGACTTCTGTATACTGACAAGATGTTTTCTGCCTTTATAGTGCCTTTTAGTCAGTTGTCCACACTTACTAATCTAGCAGTTTCAAACCAGGCCTGTATTAACATGGCACTGCTCAATGTTTGAAACAAAAAGTTACCTACTCTCAAGGCGGCCTTTCTAACTCTTGAAAACACACATCTGTATAATT
The DNA here is from genome assembly GCF_019279795.1 of Protopterus annectens. NCBI lineage: Eukaryota > Metazoa > Chordata > Ceratodontiformes > Protopteridae > Protopterus > Protopterus annectens. The sequence continues at coordinate 554,595,226 of NC_056736.1, read as the reverse complement.
ACAGAAACTTTGTTAAATTCTAGTGACAACACTCCTCCTCTACTTGGATTTAATACCTGTCACTCCATTAAACTATCTACTATGGGTAGCTGTGTCTATGGTGGAAGTAAGTGTGTCTGTTTTTATTTGAAATCTCATTTTGACACATCTAATTCACCAAGATTACAACCTACAACTCCTCCATATCCAGGTAAATTGCATAAATTGCAGAACCCCATCCATGATGGCCACAGATCATGAAACCTACCTCAACAAAGTAGAATCCCTAACTACTGAACGTAACAAAATCTTACTGGGTAATTTTCAACTATCTGTCCATAAAATGGATAACATAAGACAAACAAAAATATGAACAATGTTTCCTGGACTTAATCATTGTTAACTAGCTCAATCAATTAATGTCCTCCCTTACTAGGAGCTCAAACCTACCAGACCTGGTTCTTACGAATATGGCACAATTGTGCACCATATCTATACAGTCCCCTTCTTCAGTCAAATACTCCACAACATTTATTTATTTATTTACATTTGTTTACTGGAATAGTCCACTGGGCCAAGGTGAACCCATTTTCAGTGAAGGCCTGGGGAGAAAAGCTCCATAAAGTATAAGTATTACACAGTACATATATAAGTATATCGTGACAAACAAAAATGTGAAGCACAAAAGCACAAATTCAATACAGCTCCATACAGTGGAGAACTAAAAGATAGTGCAAAATGATCAATATACAGTGGTACCCTGTCAGAACACATACATGTACAGCATACTACACAGTACCATATGTGGAGAACCAGAAGGTAGTACCGTCTGAGGACCAATTACAGATTTATACAAAAGCAATACAGACTAATGTGCAGTACATTAAACATACAGTAGTTCGCTACACAGAAACAGTACAAGCTAAAGACAATACATTTTGAAGCAGTCAGTTTATGAGTAGCTAAAAAATAAATATTACTATTGTGTGAGAGAATGAAGAAAGTAAATCAAGGCTGATAACACACACGTGTTGGGACAGACAGAGCGAGATAGAAATGAGACAGGGAAGGAAGGACGCAGGTGGAAAGGAGGTTTAGGTTGTAGGAAATACAGCCTTGGTGCAGTTGCATTGCCATAGTGAAGCGAGATGTTGTTTCAGTGACATCTTAAAGAAAGGGGTACTGCTGGCAGACCTAACTGAAGATGGGAGACTATTCCATAGTTTAGCTACAGTGAAGGAGTAGCACATTTGACCAGCTGTGTGGGTAAGGTCTCACTACATTTAGGAACAGCTGGTTATGGGATCTAAGAGGTCCATTTGGATGATACTGTGCGAGTAGAGAGGACAAGGAAGGGCAGTTAGTAGGTTTATAAATAAACTTGTGTGCAGTGGTTAGCTGAATGAGTGTCAGGTGATGTGGTAGTTCCAGCCAGTTTAGTAGGACTAGTGAAGAGCAGTGGTGAGAAGAACAGTTAGCATTTGTCACAAATGTTGTGATTTTATTGTAGCAAGCGGCTAGTTTGCGTTTTAGAGAGGCCTGAATATTGGTCAGGAGAGGTGCACTATACAGAAGCCTGAATATTGGTCAGGAGAGGTGCACTATACAGAAGCCTGAATATTGGTCAGGAGAGGTGCACTATACAGAAGCCTGAATATTGGTCAGGAGAGGTGCACTATACAGAAGCCTGAATATTGGTCAGGAGAGGTGCACTATACAGAAGCCTGAATATTGGCCAGGAGAGGTGCACTATACAGAAGCGACGGCAGAAGAAAGGAAGAGGCAAGAGAGAGTTTAGTGGAGTAGTTGAGTAAGTATTTATGTCTATAAAGAGAACCCAGTTTTTTGTGTTTTTTAATATTGGTTTGAATGTGCAAGTCAAATTTCAAATTTTCATCTATGATGACGTCTAACAGTTTAGTATATATTACTACTGCAATTATAGTTCTGTTTTGGGACTGGATGGTGAAAGTTTCCTTGTTTAATGTAGTGGATTTCTTGGGTTGAAAAAGAACAAGTTTAGTTTTATTTGGGTTTTAGGGTGAGATGGTTATTGGACATCCACAATTCTGTGGTAGTGACTGCATCTTGTATGAGTAGAAGGTCTGATGGTGAGTTGGCAGCACAAATGACTGTAGAATCATTATTGGATGACAGTACTTTGGGTAAGAGGGTTCTATGTATTGTTAACTTTCTCAATATTCATGTTTGGAGCTTTTCTCCCCGGGCCTCTACTGAAAATGGACATATATAGACTAACCCGGTCAACAAATGTAAAATAAAATAAATAAATAAAAATAAATAAGTTATTGATAAAGATGCTGAACAAAAGGGGTCCTAATATGTATCCTTGTGGAACACCTGCTGTTGTGTCCAGGAAAGGAGAAAAAGAATTCTGCCATTTGGTTGATTGTTGCCTGTTACAGATGTAATTTGAGAACCACTCTAGGGATGGGGGTGGGATGCCTATGCCAGCCAGTTTTGTGATGAGGAGAGAGTAGGAGAGCATACTGAAGGCCTTGGAGAGATGTAGAAAGAGAGAGGAGACAATTTCTTCCTCGTCTTGGGCCTGGTTGACTATGTCAGAGAAGGATATGAGAGCCGTAGTAGCACTATGACCTCGTCGAAATCCATGCTGGGTGGGAGAAAGGATGTGGTTGTGAAGCACATAGTGAAGAAGTTGGGTGTAGACGTACTCTTCGAGAATCTTAGAGACAGGTGAGATGACAGTGATAGGTCAGAAGTTGGAGAAGTCTGTATTAGTGCCACCTTTATGTAGAGGCAGAATGTAGCCCTTTTTCCAAACAGTGGGTATGTAGGATTCCAGAAAGGATCTGCTAATAAGTATACTGATGGGGTAGGGTATGGAACCGGCAGCAATCTCAGCTTGAAAGACCCTCAAATCCCGCTGTCTTCAGAGACTTCAACACCAACTTCCAGGCACTAGCTTTTGATGCAAGAAGATTCAAAAATTCCCCTCCACATCAGGACCCATAGCTGAAATGGCCACTTGCATCACAGATTTATATTCCCACCTTAAAAAATCTAAACTCATGCAATGAAGGTTCTGTCCCATTTGTCACAAATACAATACCAGGTTTAGAAACAAACTCTGGTGGCACCTCAGTTCAATAAACTCTACAAGAGAAAAAACTCCTAGCCCTATGAAATAAATCACCTCATCCCAAAACAACCTGAAGAGGTTAAATAAATAACTATGGCAAAAAATAAAGATTTACAAAGCTAATTATGAATTACATATCGCTACGACATCCAAAGATAGCCACATGGTATTTTGTCTGGACTGACAGAACTAGTAGTTTTGGAGAGGGCTTTTAGTTCTTATCTGATGTAATAAAGAGAGATGCTACCAGGATGTGTGTGTATGTGGGCATGGAACATATAAGGGGAAATGTCTGAGCTCAATTTACCTGCTAGTACATTTGCAATGTCCTCAGCACCAGACTGGATGGTGCTATTTGATATCAATGCAGCGTAGTACTGGATATCATGTTTGAAGTTTGTGACAGTTAAATAAGGCTTTATGGTTTTCTTAAGAGAAAAACACAGCCTCACAGACTCCTTTGTAAATCTACTTTTTAAATATCTTTATTAACATCACATATTACATAGGGACATGAGTACACATTAAATTGAGAGAAAAAACAAACCATTACAAAGAAAATTTTTCATACGTTATAAAATTATTTTAGACCTAATTATTCAATTTAATATTACATAGACTGCTGAAACCCTGCCTTCCCTGAATTATCACTCCTCCTGAACATTATTCTGCATGCATTGGTCCCAAAGATTCCACTTATATCTATGAGAGAGTCTAACTCTAGTTCTTTTATCTCCTTTACAACATTCAGCAATTCTGTTATAGCTGGTTTTGCTTTTGATTTCCATTTCCTAGTAATTACTTTTTTGGCAGCTAACAGCATTAAAATTAGTAGGGCCTTACAATCTCTAGGCAATTCAGGTTCTATACTCCAGCTCAAAAGAATCACTTCCTTACTTAAAACAATGTGCTCCCCCAACATTTCTGACAAAGTCCCCTGTAGAATCCCTTGAAAACTTATTGACCCTCAGCCTCTCCAATGGTTATGCACCTGAAGCCTGACCAACAGTTAACTGATTAGCCTTACCAGACTCATGTGTAAGACAATGGAACACTTGGAACCTGCACTGCTGAGCCCCAAGATGTGGAGATTGAGTGACCAAAAATCTGGACTTACATGTGCTAAGCCACAGAGTGCAATTTCTTGGAATATTCCATTTTCTCTGAGGTATAGCAATCTTGGAGTTGGTATAGATAATTTCTGGGATGTGGGGGGCTTGCCCCTTAAAAAAATGTTTAAAGGAGAAGAGCAAAGTTTGATATCTCCTCTGCCTTCATAGGTTCATAGGTTCAAACTAGGCTATCTGCCCAAGGGCATTTATAAGCCTAACCCATAGTTATTTGGCTTTCGCCACCCCTTTAGTTTGAATAAAACTATGCCTATTATTTTGCTGTGCCTCTGTCAAGCAGTGACACTGAAGTAATCCCTGGGGTATATCTGCGATCCCCCATCCATTGGTCAAGATTCCTCTTGAACAAGGCCAGCGAGGTGCTCTGCCTCACATGTACTGGGATTTTGTTCCACAGCATAGGGAGTCTCTGGGTTATGAATCTGTCCCTCCAGCATGTTCTATTAATAACCGTGTCAAGGTTTAAGTCTCCGCCCTTGTGGTTCTGAGGGATCTAGATTTTTTGAGGTGAAGCATATTTATCAAATCAGGGTTTGACATGGCCTTATATGTCAGGCACAGGTCACCTCTGAGCAAGCGGTATGAGACTGAATAGAGCTGGAGTTCTTTCAGTCGGGCAGCATAAGACATATTTTTGAGACCCTTTATCCTTTTGGTGAGGAACTTTTGGGGCCTTTCCAGCTGCTGCAGGTGTCGGGGCAGATACATTCGAATGGGGCATTGTACTCAATCATAGGTCTAATGAGTGATGAGTACAGGGGACGATGACCTCCCTTGATCTAGATGTGAATCCCTTCATGATCAGGTGGGCAATGTAGAAGGTTTTCCTAACTACTTTAGCAACATGAGTGTCAAGCGAAGGCTACTGTCAACCTGGGTCCCCAGATCCCTGATGACTTCTTCTGTGCTCAGTGGATTGCCACCTATATGGTAGCTAGGGGTAACCTTGTTTTTCCCGAAGGGTATGACTATGCATTTCTTGGCATTTAACTTTAGGCCATGGCTCTGGCACCAGTTATCCGTTTCTGTGAGGCCCTTCTGAAGGATATCTGTGTCAGATGTGTTTTCGAGTATGGCCCAGTTTGCAGTCATCTGCAAACTTTGTCAGCCATAACCCTCCTGTGTTTGCTTGTACTTCAGAAAAGTAGATGCCGAACAAGAGTGGACCCAGGACTGAGCCCTGTGGGACACCACTTGTGACAGGCTTTGAGTCTGACATGGCTCCAGCAACTCTGACCCTGTGGGTTCTGTCACTTAGCCAGTTTGCAACCCATCTTGTGATGTATGGGTTTACATTCAAGCTGATGAGTTTTTCGATGATACCTGAGTGGGGTATTGTGTCGAAGGCCTTTGCCAGGTCAAGGTAGGCTGCATGGACTGCCTTTCCCTCATCAATAGCCTTGGTGACTGTCTCGAAAAAGTCAACCAAGTTTAAAAGGCATGATCTGCCTTTGACAAAGCCAAACTGGGTTGGATCCAAAGTCTGCAAGTTCCCTATGTCTTTATTTATGAGTTCCATTATGATCCTCTCCATGGCTTTGCAGTTAAGGCTTGTCAAGCTAATGGGATGGTAATTTCCAGAGTCGGTGGAGGCACCGCCCTTGTGAAGTGGGACCACAGTCGCCGTGCGCCACTCCTTGGGTACGTATCCTGAGGTGAGGCTAAGATTAAACAGCTGTCCTAACTGCGGGTTTAATTCCTCATTGAGTTCATGGAGCACACAGCCGGGGACACCATCCGGTCCCATGGATGCTGTGTTTTTTGTTTGGAGAGAGCAGTTCTCACCTGGGCGTTGGAGATGTTTGGGGGGCTACAATCCTCTGGTATAGATATCTCTCCTTTTGGGGGGGAGAGGTTTGCACTGAACCTGTCAGACAGTATGTTGGCAATGTGTGTAGGTTCAGTAATCTTCACATCATTTTGAACTAATTCTGAGCATATCTGGGAGTTTCCTCCTAGGTTTCTAACATAGCTAAAGAAGGCCTTATGATTGTCTTTTGAGTCCTTGGTGATTTTTCTCTCAAAATTTGCCTTGGATGATTTTATGAGAGCTCTAAGTTTTTTACTTATAATGATCAAAGGTGTCTTACCTTTCAGGGATTTTGCTCTATCTTGTAGTAGCTTCCTCCTTTTGTTGTAGAGCTTGTTTATGGCTGGGGTCCACCAGACTGGACGCTTGCCTTTGGTACAAAGAGTCTTAGTTTTGTTTGGGATTGCCTGATCCATGCAGTCCTGTAGGTGCTGGTAGAAGGCATTTGTAAGTGATTCAGCGGTTTGAGTAATGTTTACCACTGGCTCAGGGCCTTAAAGGAGACCACACTAGTTTTTAGAAGTGTGAAGTCGGCTTTTGAGAAGTTTTTCACTGTGGTCTTTTTATTTCAGGTGGGGCGGGATGAGGACCTCCAGCGAGATTAGTTTATGATCTGATCTCACCAGTGAGGGGTATACTTCGGTGTTGAACATTGTGATCCCATGTTCGTGATGATGAGATCAAGTATGTTTTCTCCTCTTGTGGGGATGGTGACTAGTTGTTCCATGGCATTTGAGTTTATGAACTCCAGGAACCTTTGGGCTAGAGTGTTTGGGCTTGAGTAGTGTTCCCAGTCTATATTAGGGTAGTTGAAGTCACCTAGTATGATGGTGTTTGGAGATACATTTATCCCTCCATTGTTTTCAGGAAGGCCATGTGAGGTTCCTGAGTTTGAGAGGGTGGCCTGTAACATGCTACAAATTGCAGAGCAGTCTTGCCTATGGTTAATTGCACCTGGATGGTCTCCGATGCATCGTGCGTTGCCACCAACCTTGAGGTGTGGGTGTCCTTTATGAATATGGACACTCCCCCTCCTTTCTTGGTGTTGTCCGGATTTTGGGGCGGAACGCATGATATGAGGTGAAACCTGTTAGTGCTGGGGTGCTCTCAGGAGCCTTGAACCAGGTTTCTGTCACAGCACAGACATCGATGTTCTCCATACTGAGAAGGGCCTCGAGTGCGTGCATCTTGAGATTGAGACTTCTGGCATTGAGCAGCATTACCCTTAGTTTTTACTTTTTGTGTTTTAGGGTGGTAGGTTTAGAATTTGAGCCTTGCCTAAAAGGCACTATGGGGTGGCAAGGGCCTTTGCCAATATCCGGAAGCCTAGGGTGACAGGTGCAAGCCGTCCCTTGCAAAGCAGCGTGGCTTGTCCAGCATGTCATCCCAGGCAGACAGACATTGGATCCCCTTTGAATGACACCAGAATTTAAGCCAATTATTAAAGCTGATCATCTTATCACTGTATTGTGGCATCATTCTAGGTGAAGGTAGGATACTGCTCAAGGTCAGGGTCATACCTGCCTGGGCTACATAATCAGAGAGCTCCTCAATGTCTCTTTTCATGTAGTCCAAAGAGGTACATCTCAGGTCATTGACACCAGCGTGGACAATGACTGAGTCGTACTTGTACCTGCTGTTGAGAGACCTGAGTGCTTGTGTTATGTGGTGGATTCTAGCGCCCGACAGGCAGCTTACTGTGACCTTCTCCTTACTCAGTCTGGTGATATTTTCATTTTTTCTTTTTGGAGTCTGAGAACTCTGCAAACCAGGACTTGATATTTCAATAGGCAGACAACATATTATCATGGAATTTATAAATAACGATATTGTCAGCTTACAATCTCTTGACCCAAACAAATCTGGCTTACCTGGTTGACTTTTTAAACAGTCATAGAGGAACTGGAAGAAAACAAAACAATATATACCGCCTGCCTACTTAGACCTATCAAAAGCTTTTGACACTATTCCACACACCAGCATTATTGCAGAATTGACCCGGCTAAATATAAACCCTTACATAACTCACTGGATAGCTAACAGAAGCCATTAGATAAGGGGTGGTAGCACAGAACTTTTCTTTCTTTTTTTATATACCTTTATTAACTGATCCCTTAAGACACAAGCACACTTCCATTAACATAGAAGAAAAACTATATTAACCTTGTTTTCATTTATATACATTATACAAAACAAATTATTTTTCCTTTATCATTGTCATTCAATACTGCATTACATAAATTGCTCAATTCCTGCCTTCCCTTAAAACTTAACTCCTCCTCCTGAACATTATTCTGCATGTATTGTTCATACAAATTCTATTTATTATGTAATTTGCTCTTCCCTTTTCAAAGGATACAACTTCCAGTCCTTTCATCTCTTTTACACTGTTCAATACTTCAAATACATTAGTTTTAGATTCTGCTTTCCATTTTCTAGTAATTGCTTTTTTTGGCAGTCAAAAGAATTAAACTTAATAAGGCTTTACTATGTATACAATTAAAATCCTTGTCCCAGCTCAATAAAGTCATTTGCTCCCTTAATATTTCTGACAGAGTGGGGGGATTTCCAAGATGGCTGCACATTGAGTAACAGTTAATTTCAGAGCTCACCCAGTGTGAAAACAGAAACTCAGAAGACAGAGCCAGTAAACTCATATTTTGGGGTAAATTTTAGTAACTGGCTAGTAGGTGCACTATGTGGATGCCAGTGTGACAAACCCACCACTGAACCAGTAATCAAGGAGCCTCAACCCTCACTACTGGCACCAGTGGGGGACATACATTGGGACACTCTGAGGTTTAATTTACACACACAGACACCTGGGAAAGGCTGGCACAGGTTTACTAGCTACACCCCCCTTTTGCCCAGACAATAAGGTAATTATCACTGCCACCATCCAACTTATCAGCTACTTTAAGGCCCTTAACAAAGGGTGCCCAATCTTACTGTATAATATTAATATCGATACAAATGGAAATTTGACCAAGAGCAAGGCTATTAGCAGTGGCCTACACAGTGTCACCAAATAAATATGCAAGTATTCTCAGAACTTTAATATCTCTACAAAGATCAGCCACAATGAAAGGTTTAAATACGTTTAATAATAAAAGAACAAGAAAATACTCAGTGATATATTCAGTGACATCAGAGTTTAACACCACAGAAAATATTTAAAACAACATTGCAGGAAAGTCTCAAATAAAGAAAAACATCTAAACTATGGTTCACTATATTCCCAACAATCTAAGAATTAATAAACCCTAGTTAACTTACTTAAGAGCAAGGCAGATGTGGTGAATGTATCAAGTTGTTGTCAGGTCAGAGACATAATTCAGAATGCTGTCTCTCTGACCCTTCTTAAATTAACATCTCAAATATTACTGCTGGGATAGCTTGCAGAATGACATAATTTATTGTCATCTGACTCTCACCCAGGTGAAACCCCCCCACTGCTGGAAGCTAGCAGTATTTAGCAACTACCTGTGAAAATTCATAGACCTCAGATCTTTGGCAAATGCTGGAAGTCAAACAATTACATCCCTTCACAATTCAAGACTAGTAATTATTTCACCTTAGAGATGAATACAGAAAGCTCCCTAGTTTTAGGCATTGTGTCTTCTTGCTACATCGAAACTGAAAGATATCCTCTTTTATTGCATAGCCATGAAGTAATTTAATTTCAGCTATTTTTCTGAAGTTTTGCTGAACTGAAGTTAACCTTCTGTTTTCCAGTTTCCACTGTTAAAATATAAGCATTTAAACAGTTACAGTAGTGCATGTACATTTGAGTTCTATTCCAGTAGGGCATGCTGTGGTTACATTTTAAGCACAAACACATGGCATACAATGCTAATACAGTTGTAACACAAGCATCTTATATGAATCATGCTGATATTCACAAATGACAATTATTTACAACATTCTAGTTAGCTGGGCTGGCAGTATCTCCCTCTGTCACCCCCCCCCCCCAAAGACTCGTGTCTTGAGAGGGACAAGCCTATCTGGGAATACCTTACCCCATTCCCTGTCTTGAGAGTCCATTTGCATTGGCATTGCTAACCCCACTGCAGTGCTGCACTGTCATATCATGTGCCTGCAACCCTAGGCTCCACTTTAGTAACTTGGCATTTTGTTGGCTGGCTCGATGTAGCCATGTCCATGTTAAGGGTTTGTGGTCTAACTACAGTGAATTTCCTTCAATACAGATAAGGCTGGAGTTTCTGCAGTGCCTACACTATGGCTAGACATTCCTTTTCTACAGTTGCATTGCATTCCTCTCTGGGTTGGAGCCTATGGCTGATACATACCACTGGGTGCACTTCTCCCTTTGAGGAAACCTAGCTGAGTACAGCCCCCACCCTATGGTTTGAAGCATCCACCTGCACATTCTTTGCTGTAATCTGGACTGGCTAACACAAGGGGTCCTCACAAAGCTCTTTTAAGCTTCTGGAATGCCTGCTCACATGCTGGGGTCCACACTACCTTATCTGGCCTGTTTTTCCTTGTCAGGTCTGAGAGGGGAGTAGCTATGGTACTATAATTGGGGACAAATTTTCTGTACTACCCTGCTGTCTCTAAGAATGCCCTCACCTTTTTTTTTAATAATAGGGGCAGGCCATGCTTAAATGCCTTCCACTTTGGCAGGTTCTGGTCTGATCTTACAGTAACAAATGGCCAGCATGTGGGTGAAACCAAAAAGGCACAAACACAACAAATGGAGTCAAATCACGCCATTCAAATAGCTAGAATAATTGTATTGTCCATACCGATTTCAGCAAAACAGCCTTCATCAGTGGAATACCTTGGAACAGTAAACACTCATTCCTACATAAGTAGACCCATCCACCAATGGGAAGTACAGCCCTCCCCCACAACACAATTAATTAACAACACATCCTTCAATTAAGCACAAATAATGACTGTAATTCAATACAAAAAGTAGAAATATAAATCATTACAAAAAATACATGCAGAAAGAATATAAGCAAGAAAAAAATATTTATTTATACAAATAAAAAATAAGAAATAAAAAATAAATATAGCACTCTAAATGGTCATTTAATCCAGGTTGGAAAAGCCCCCCCATCTTAATAATCCAGAATTTTTCTTTTCTATTCAGGATACTATGTCATCCCTGCATGTTTTTCTGGTTGCCAGCAATTTGTCAAAGATCATAAAATGAAATTCTGCATTCATGCGTGTCAGGCAGTGCCTATATAAAACATTAGTTTCCCGTTTATTACATATGTCGCTACGAAGTTCTGACATACGTAATCTTAGTGGACAAGATGTCTGACCAACATATAAGGCTGAACATTTGCAGGTAGCCAAATAAATAATCCAGTCAGTGCCACAATTCCCAAAGAATTTGATGTCATACACTTTACTGGTATTTTTACTTGTAAATTGTTTCAATTTGTTAACATAATGGCATGAAGAACAATGTCCACAGGGGAAGGTGCCAAAAAGAGTATCCCCAGACAGGGTAAGTTGTTGGTATATAGCACCCCCACTACTAGTATGTTTAAAGTGGGAACCCAACGTTTTGCCTTTCCTAAATGAGAATTGACATTTGGTCCATAAGATTGGTCGTAAATTGTCATTTGCCAAAAGAATATTCCAATGTTTGTGAATAGTATCTTCGATAATATTGGTATTTCGCCCATATGTGGTAATGAACCTAATAGTCTCACTGTTTCTGCCCTAGTTTTAGCCTTGTACTCCAATAGGGACACCCTGTCTTGGTTACTGGCCCAATTACTGGCAGAAATTATGTCAAAGTCCCTGTATCCCCTATTCCGAAATCTATCACAGAGGTCCTGCTGAGAAAAGTCATAATCCTCTTGAGTGGAACTAATTATCTTCATGCAGAGAAACTGGGATTTCGAGATGTTGCGGATGGTATGGCTAGGATGTAAACTGGTAGCATGAAGCAGGTTATTATATTGAGGGTATTTACGAAAAACTTTGGTACTCAGAGTATTGTCCAGGTTTCTCCGAACGGTAACATCCAAAAAATTAATTTCGTTAATGTCCGAGCTCAAGGTGAACTCTATACCCCACTTATTGTCATTAAGGTATTGGACAAACTCGAGAAGAAAACCCATATCTGCTCAACATACCATCCAGCAATCATCCAGATAGCTCCGTCAGATGTCAATTTCATTAATATATAAGTTATGAGAGGAATCATATATTAGTTGCTCTTCCACAAAGGCCATGAACAAATCTGCATAGATCAGTGCAAATGAAGCACCCATCGGCAGTACCCTGAATCAGCCAGTAACATTCCCCCCGAAAATAAAAAAACATTTTTATTTAGCACATGCTCCGCCATACACAGGAGTAAAGTGTTGAATCCTGCCGGATATAAATTGGCACACTCCAGCCAAAATTGTAAGGCCTGAAGTCCGGCCCCCAATGGGGGATGTTTGTGTACAGGGCCTTGACATCTAATGTACAAAGGAGCCACCCAGGTTCAAGCTGTGTTTCCGACAGAATTTTCAAAAACTGTGTGGTGTCTTGTATACGTGTCCGGATGAGATTCAAAAGAGGTTTAAGATATTGGGTCAAAAAAGCCGAGAGAGGTTCAGTTAATGAGCCAATCCCCAAAACAATGGGCCGACCTGATGGTTTAGTTAAAGACTTATGAATTTTGGGCAAGAGGTACATGATTTGTTTCTGGGGATCCCTGGCAGTTAAATGGGATTTATCGGCCTCCGTAACAATATCCTCATGAACAGCTTGACTCAGAAAAGAATCAATGTCCTTAAAATTCAATGTGGGATCCAAGGGCATAGCCATATAGTGACGTGGGTTGGACAACTGTCCCTTACCCTCGTCAAGATAATAATCCATGTCCAATATGACTACTGCCCCTCCCTTGTCCGCAGGTACAATAACCACTCTATGATTGTCCTTAAGCTCCTGTAATGCTTTCTTTTGTCCAATAGTTAGATTATGACCCAATACCAAACACTCACCAGTGTTGAAATGCAAATCTTTGAGCACAGCTTGGTGCATTATTACGTCCTGGTATCGGGGACTTCAGTTCTGTGGCATTTTGAAATTACATAATTTATGTTTTGTCCGATTCCATTTGGGGTTGGATATGCTTAAAATTATATCTTGATTATGATGTTATTTGGACTTTAAAGTGCCTACGGGTTACAGGTGATTCTACTGTATCTATGCTCAGTCATAGTTCTTTACTTTACATTAGGCGCTTTTTCAGTCTATGAGGCTATGAACAACTACTGAATGGTATTTTGAAATCAGGGACTTGTATGGCTTGATTCATGTTTTATGGTTAGACATATGTGTTCTATATCACCCGGTTTTACCATCGGACCTCTGACTTTTACGGTGTGAGGCTTTGATTATTATATAACTTGGCCGGGGATTTACAATATATTGGACTGTTTTATCTATGCAACAGTACACATGTTTAATGATTTTTTTAATTTAATGCAATACATACGCCCACTTGCTTTTTGACATTATATTAACATTTGGGCTATCACTAACCATAATTCAGAAGATATCTTGGTATGCAGTTTATATATATATATCATCTTTTTAAGTGTGCCATTTTTGGGTAACTGCTTCAGGGGTGTGTATAGGATTTGAAATAATACTTATTATTGCTTTGTTCTTAGTTTTTCATATTCCTGCAGACCCTAGTGGCTAACAGGTTGATGGAATTAGTAGCAACATTGGCTCTGATATAGGCTGTTTTACAGTAACACTGTGGTCAGATTCCTATTATATCTACCATACACACTTAGGTACAAAAGTTTTTTGAATAATTAACCAACCGATTATCATAGACAGTTGGGAGGGTTATTCCCTACTTATAGGTATGTATGATATTTATTAGGGAATACCACATACAGCAGATGGTTGAATATAACATAAGCAGGAATGACTATTAACCTTCCTGTTGACATATGATGTGTTCATGCTTAATTGAATATAAACTATAACATTAGCGATAAGGTCTGATGTAGAGCCCTTTGACACATACACTTATCTGTGTTTTACCAAGTTATTTTCATTTCTTTTTGAATTGTTATGGCTATAAGTGGATACAGTGGATGGATCATTGAACCTGGCCAGATAGTGTCTTCTGGTTACTAATGCCAGTATAGGATTGGGATACTACATACCTTTATATCAACTGACCATATGGAATGGGCATTTGTGGCTCTGACAACATCTTTTTGAGACTATTGGCTAGTTTTTTTCATCAATGAACCTAAGGTCGAGTTTTGTCATTTTGCAGCTGGAATTCTGGTCTCAGAAAATCTCTTTTGGGTACTATGTTACCCAGTCTGGGATTGCTTTCCCTATTGTTTTTTCATACCAGGTTCCCTCTTTTTTTTGGGGGGGGGTTATATGTCTTTGGGATACTTACAGGTTTTTGGAATTTGGGGTTCCTTTGGTGGCTTGTTCGGACAAGGTTACTGAGCCTCTGGTGGTATCCTAGTTCACTGCTTTTCATTGGAATATTTGGTTGGATTGTGAGCTTATTGTCATCGATCTAGAATCTATTTTGAATGGCCTATGTGCCGACAGAAATGACAGAGTGTTTGGTATCTCAAATGAGAATGGCACTGACAAGGATGCTTCTAATATGGATCCAGATGATGGCTGCAATCTTGCATTCAGTAAGCTAGGTAGGGGGATGAAAACCCTTAGAATGAATATTTGGCATCTGAAGCTTTTCAGAGCCTATGAGAACAAGGATATTACGCCCAGAGGACTTGGGGTTCGTATTCAGCTCCTAGTGGGCAAGATGGATGATGTGTTGGTTAAAGACTGGAACCTGGCACTCCAGCGGGCTTCCATGTCTTTTGTACACATCCTGAGCTCATATTATGAGCGGATGACTGATATGAACATTGCGAAAGTTAAAACACTCTGTGACGAATGCAAAATATATGAGGGTCAAGCTCAATATACTGTTTGAACAAGTTATCAAAGGAGCTTCTCACATTTGAGAAACAGACACAGGACAAAAAATAAGAAAATTCAATAGGGATGTAATGGATTATCACAGGGACAAACCTTTTGAGGTGAACAAAACTGTGAAATTTTCTGAGACCAGTAGAACAGTTGGGGCAAACAGTAAGAAGAGACCTAGATCCATTTTAAAAAGGACAGATACCTATCTTAGCAGCACTTCTGCTGAGGAATCCTCAGCAACTGATTTACATAGTGCCAGCACCCGGGAATCACCCACCCCCCAAAAAAATAACATAATGTGGATCACCCTTTAGAGGTAGTGGAAGGCGGGGTGGCAGGAAACACAGGAACAGGAATAGTTAAGGTGGCGGGACTACTACAGACTCTAATGACACACTAGCCAACATTTGTCACAATGTTTTGAATATATCCAGTGTAATTTTAACAGAAGAGCAGAAGCAGCTTCTTAATAAAAGTTTGAACTTTGTGCACGGCTTTTTTGTGGATGAAACTTATACGGTATCTGACCTATATGATTTTTGTCGCAGACTTAATCTCAGACTGTTTTTGTTTTCGTGATAATCTGCAAAGATCTACTGAGTTCAGATTCCATAAGCCCAATTTTCAGCCACCTATAAATAAACATGTGTTCATCTTTTTACAGGCTGTGCTCAAAGATTTACATTTCAACACTGGTGAGTCTTTGGTATTGGGTCATAATCTAACTATTGGGCAAAAGAAAGCATTAACAGAAGCTTAAGGACAATCATAGGGTGGTTATTGTACCTGCGGACAAGGGAGGGGCAGTAGTCATATTGGACATGGATTATCTTGACGAGGGTAAGGGACAGTTGTCCAACCCACGTTACTATATGTCTATGCCCTTGGATCCCACATTGAATTTTAAGAAGGACATTGATTCTTTTCTGAGTCAAGCTGCTGATGAGGGTATCATTACGGAGGCAGTTAAATCCTATTTAACTGCCAGGGATCCCCAGAAACAACTCAGCAAAAAAGAACAAATAAATAGAAAACGCTCACTTTATTTACGAAAACAAAGCTTTCGGGAAATATCCCTTCTTCAGTGTTCAAACACATTACTTAAAATCATCTTATTTAAATGAAGTAATATACAACACATGACACAGCCATCCAATAAGAACACACAAATCATTAACCATTCAATTTTTTAAAAAAATATATTACAATATAAACACTTTGAATAAAAATAGAAAATAGAAAATTAAACCTAACACTCATTCAATAAAAAAGCATGATTATCACAGGAGTATAAAGACTTATTTATACTGTTTTTGTTTAAAATCTAACATAGGTTTAATTGTTACCATATTATTAAGCCCAGGTGCTCTAACAACTTCAAGTCTTATAATCCACTTGTATTCAGACATCTCTAATTTATTGTTTATATCTCTAAGCCTCAGATTTTTATATACAACCTCTAAAACTTTAAATTTAAAGCTATGTGAGACTCCCTCGTCCATTTTATGCTTTGCTAAGGCATTTGATCCAACGCCCCTTCTTATATCCGATTTGTGCTCAATAATACGGTCCTTTAATCGTCTCGAGCATTTTCCTACATAAAACCCTTGGCATTGTACACATGTTGCC
This sequence comes from Protopterus annectens, assembly GCF_019279795.1. Lineage (NCBI taxonomy): Eukaryota > Metazoa > Chordata > Ceratodontiformes > Protopteridae > Protopterus > Protopterus annectens. Next base: position 554,578,584 of record NC_056736.1, on the reverse strand, counting down.
AGGTAAACTATCATAGTCGTATTACATGCTGCCTGGTGTTTAATGTCATATCTTAATTTACTCACTGGATGCTCAAAAAACTTATCACAAATGTCAGAACAACAGCTACAACTACAACAGGGAACTGTTCCAGGTTTATACGCTATTTTATTTACCAAATTTACTTCAAAATCTTTATAACATAATTGTCTCTTCAAATTGTTCATGTTTTTATATGTAAATCGAGGTATATAACACATGACTCAGGTTGAGACATTAAAATCTGCCAGTTCTTTTTAATTATTGTCTCCACAAACTTTGTCTTACTATTATAAGTAGTAACGTATCTTAAAAAAGGAGGTGAAGTTACGTGATTTTCTTTCATTAACGAATGATCATTAAAAATGTGGGGGTGCCAAAGTGGTTCTATTTTTTTTTAAATTCACCATGAAATTTTCTTATAGCAAAATGTCTTTTTTATATGTCGAATTATATAAAAAACATAATAAATTAGAAACTTGTGTACATAGAAAGAATGTACAAGTGAATAAATATACGCACACAAAAAGTATGCATGCTCGACGTGTTTGGTGGCATTATCAACAGTCAGTTACTATGAATTAGCAAATTGAATACAGATCTTAGAAAGTGTGAGGAACAGATGGGAATCTTATGTGAGGAATTTCAAAATAGAGGTTATGATAAGGATTATGTCATGGAAATAAAAGACAATATACTAAAGAATAGAACCACTTTGGCACCCCCACATTTTAGTGATCATTCGTTAATAATGAAAGGAAATGACGTAACTTCACCTCCTGTTTTAAGATACGTTACTACTTATAATAGTATGACAAAATTTGTGGAGACAATAATTAAAAAGAATTGGTGGATTTTAATGTCTCAACCTGAGTTACGTGTTATATTAGGTAGTATACCTCGATTTGCATACAGAAACATGAACAATTTGAAAAGACAATTATGTTATAAAGATTTTGAAGTAAATTTGGTGAATAAAATAGCATATAAACCTGGAACAGTTCCCTGTTGTAGTTGTAGCTGCTGTTCTGACATTTGTTTTTTGAGCATCCAGTGAGTAAATTAAGACATGACATTAAACACCAGGCAAAATGTAATACGACTATAATAGTTTACCTGGCAACATGTGTACAATGCCAAGGGTTTTATGTGGGAAAATGCTCAAGACGATTAAAGGACTGTATTATTGAGCACAAATCGGACATAAGAAGGGGCGTTGGATCAAATGCCTTAGCAAAGCATAAAATGGATGAGGGAGTCTCACATAGCTTTAAAGTTTTAGAGGTTGTACATAAAAATCTGAGGCTTGGTGACAAACAATAAATTAGAGATGTCTGAACACAAGTGGATTATAAGATTCGAAGCTGATAGAGCACCTGGGCTTAATAATATAGTAACAATTAAACCTAGGTTAGATTTTAAACACAAACAGTATAAATAAGTCTTTATACTCCTATAATAATCATGCTTTTTTATTGAATCAGTGTTAGGTTTAATTTTCTACTTTTATTCAAAGTGTGTTTATATTGTAATATGTTTTTTTTTTTAATGGCATGGTTAATGATTTGTGTGTTCTTATTGGATGGCTGTGTCATGTGTTGTATATTACTTCATTTAAATAAGATGATTTTAAGTAATGTGTTTGAACACTGAAGAAGGGATATTTCCCGAAAGCTTTGTTTTCATAAATAAAGTGGGCATTTTCTATTTATTCGTTCTTTTTTGCTGAGTTGTGAATACAAGTAATAGTAGCTAACCGCGGTTGATCTGTTTTTCTTGGATCCCCAGAAACAAATCATGTACCTCTTGCCCAAAATTCATAAGTCTTTAACTAAACCACCAGGTTGGCCCATTGTTTCGGGGATTGGCTCATTAATTGAACCTCTCTCGGCTTTTTTGACCCAATATCTTAAACCCCTTTTGAATCTCATCCGGGCACGTATACAAGACACCACACAGTTTTTGAAAATTCTGTCGGAAACGCAGCTTGAACCTGGGTGGCTCTTTTGTACATTAGATGTCAAGGCCCTGTACACAAACATCCCCCCCGTTGGGCTGATCTTCAAGCCTTACAATTTTGGCTGGAGGGTGCCAATTTATATCCAGCAGGATTCAACACTTTACTCCTGTGTATGGCGGAGCATGAGCTGAATAAAAATGTTTTTTATTTTCAGGGGGAATGTTACTGGCATGATTCAGGGTACCGTGATGGGTGCCTCATTTGCACAGATCTATGCAGATTTGTTCATGGCCTTTGTGGAAGAGCAACTAATATACGATACCTCTCATAACTTATATACTGATGAAATTGACATCTGGCGGAGATATCTGGATGATTGCTGGATGGTATGGCGAGCAGATATGGGTTTTCTTCTCGAGTTTGTCCAATACCTTAATGACAATAAGTGGGGTATCGAGTTCACTTTGAGCTTGGACATTAACAAAATAAATTTTTTAGATGCTACCGTTCGGAGAAACCTGCACAATACTCTTGAGTACCAATGTTTTTCGTAAATACCCTCAATATAATAACCTGCTTCATGCTACCAGTTTACATCCTAGCCATACCATCTGCAACATCCCAAAATCCCAGTTTCTCCACATGAAGAGAATGAGTTCCATTCAATAGGATTATGACTCTTCTCGGCATGACCTCTGTGATAGATTTCGGAATAGGGGATACAGGGACTTTGACATAATTTCTGCCAGTAATTGTGCCAGTAACCAAGACAGGATGATGTCCCTATTGGAGTACAAGGCTAAAACTAGGGCGGATACCAGTGATACTATCAGGTTCATTACCAGACATGGGCGAAATACCAATATTATTAAAGATACTATTCACAAACACTGGAATATTCTTTTGGCAAATGACAACTTACGACCAAATCTTAGGGACCAGATGTCCATTCTCATTTAGGAAAGGGAAAAGTTGAGTTCCCACTTTTCCCACATTAAACATACTGGTAGTGGGGGTGCTACATACCAACAACTTACCCTGTCTGGGGATACTCTTTTTGGCACCTTCCCCTGTGGACATTGTTCTTCATGCCATTATGTTAAATTGAAACAATTTACAAGTAGAAATACCAGTAAAGTGTATGATATCAAATTCTTTGTGAATTGTGGAACTGACTGGATTATTTATTTGGCTACCTGCAAATGTTCAGTCTTTTATGTTGGTCAGACATCTCGTCCACTAAGAATACATATGTCAGAACATCGTAGCAACATACATAATAAACGGGAAATTAATGCCTTATATAGGCACTGCTGACCGAATTGCTGGCAACAGGAATAACTTGCAGGGATAACATAGTATCCGGAATAGAAAAGAAAAATTCTGGATTATTAAGCTGGGGGGGCTTTTCCTACCTGGATTAAATGACCATTTATAGTGCTGTATCATTTATTTTTTATTTTTAATTTTTTACTTATTTATTTTTTATTTGTATAAATAATTTTTTTTCTTGCTTATATTCTTTCTGCATGTATTTTTTGTAATGATTTGTATTTCTACTTTTTGTATTGAATTACAGTCATTATTTGTGCTTAATTGAAGGAGGTGTTAATTAATTGCGCTGTGGGGAGGGCTGTGCTTCCCATTGGTGGATGGGTCTATTTATGTAGGAATGAGTGTTCACTGTTCCAAGGTATTCCACTGATGAAGGCTATTTTGCCGAAACAGGTATGGACAATAAAATTATTCTAGCCATTATTATGGTGTGATTTGACTCCATTTGTTGTGTTTGTGTCTTTTTGGTTTCACCCACATGCTGGCCATTTGTTACTGTACCCTCATTTGGTTTGGCCCTGCATTGCCATATGTGCTGAGCATCTTCACTTTGCAGTCTGGTGTGATCTTACCACTCCCCACTCTGTCCCAGGTAGACCACCTCTGCCATACCCACCTGACATTTACTGAGCTTAATGGTCAACCCTGCCCTCTGTAGTTGTCCAGCCCCTCCCTGATATGCTGAATGTGCTCTTGCCAAGAATGGCTGTAGATGGCAATGTCATCCAGGTAAGCAAAGGCAAAATCTCCTGCTAGGATACAATCTACCAGCCTGAAGAAAGTCACTGGGGCATTTTCCATCCCAAAGGGCATCTTCGTGAACTCACACAAGCTGAAAGGAGTCACAAAGGCTAACCCCTCTCTAGCGTTGGGAGTGATTGGGCACCCTGACAGTAGCCCTTGGTAAGATCAATAGTGGTAAGATACTTAGCCCCACCCGGTTGCTCTAGGGCTTCATCTGTCCTAGGCATGGAGTAAGCATCTGACTCTGTGTGACTACTTAATTTCCTGTAGTCCACAGTGAACCTGGTGCTGCCATCCTTTGGTGCCAGCACCACTGGGGAAGCCCAGGGACTGCTGGACTCTTGTATTACCCCTAGTTCCAGCATTTCCTGTATCTCCTCCTTCAGTGTCTGTCTGACTCTCTCAGGCACCATATAAGGGGCCTGCTTAATAAGCCTTTGTGGTCGTGTATCCACGTGGTGCTGCACCAGATGGGTGCACCCAGGTTTCCCGGTGCACATGCTCCCAAACTCCTGTAACACTGCTCGGATTTCTCGAACCTGGGTAGGGGATAGCTGCTGGAATATTGCTACCTCTTCCACTGAAGTGTCAGTCCGAGCCTGACTGAGTCACCAGGTCCTCCTCAGACTCCTCCTGCCATTCACTGCAAATACTCAGCACAAAGGCCTCTATCATGGAAAGGTTTCATCAAGTTAACATGGTACAATTTGTCCACCTGACTCTTGCCTAGCAGTTCTACCATGTAGTTAACATCATTGACCTTCCTTACCACTTTGAAGGGTCCCTCCCAAGCTGCCTGCAGCTTGTTGTGCCTGACAGGAATGAGAACCATAATCTGCTGCCCCACAGCATACTCTCTAGCTCAAGCATTCCAGTCATACCAGACCTTTTTCAGCTGTTGGACTTCTGCCAGGTTCTTCTGGGCCAAGCCCATGAGTTCCCTGAGCCTTGTCCTGAGATTTAGGACATTTGCCACAACAGACTCCTTGTGAAAGTCACACTCGCCCTCCCACTCATCACAAATCAAATGTAGAGGTCCCCTCACCCTATGCCCATACAGCAACGCAAAGGATGAAAAACCTGTAGATTCCTCGGGCACTTCTCTGTAAGCAAACTGATGGGGTAAATATCTGTCACACTCAGTCTTCAACTGGTCTGTAAATGCCCATAGCATGGTCTGTAGTGTAGAATTTAAACTCTCCACAACACCATTAGTCTGGGGATGGCAGGGGTGGGTCCTTAGGTGCTTCACCCCAGAGTGCTTTCACAGACAAACCAGCAGGTCTGACATGAAACTGGCACCTCTATCAGTCAGTATTTCTTCTGGGAAACCTACCCTGTTGAAAATCTCTAACAAAGCATTTGCCACCTTTTCTGCTTCAATGCAGGCACACAGCCCCATCTTAGGGTATCTGGTAGCATAATCTACTACCACTAGGATATACTTCTTTCCTATGGAACTTGGGATACTTAAGAGGCCCCACAATATCCATAGCTACCCTCTGAAGTGACTCCTCAATCACAGGCAAAGGCACTAAAGAAGCTTTGACCTCGTCTCCTGCCTTGCCTACCTATTGGCACTGCTCACAGGTCCTGCAGTACCCTGTCACATCTCTGGAAATCCCCGCCCAATAAAAGTTCTGCATAATACCTCTCTCGGTATGCTGACCTGCAAAGGGAATATCACAGGCTATGGCTAGAAGTGCCAAACTGCTGTATTCTGTCACCCTCCAGCCTTCTCTCAGGGGTCCACTCTCTATACAGTAACCCTTTGTCCCAGTATACAGATTCCCCCTTTCCTGGAAAATCAGGTACCTCCCCAGCTTCATTTCTCAAGCCTTGTAATGTATGGTCTGAGAGCTAAGCCTGCTTTAACACTCTTTGCAACCCTTCCCAGCTCCCCTTCCAAAGGAAGTCTGGTATCCTCCGATAGCAGTACCCCACTGTCAGCCTGGGTACTACTACTCACCTCTACCCTTACAGTCATTCTGTCCAAGGGAACATCAGTACCCACAAGCAGCTGTGGCTCACCTTCAGTCTCACCGCTACAGGGTAGCTTATACTCTAAAGTAGCCACCCCACCAATCCTGGCTTCAAGTGTGCAGTCTTGTCTGGGTCCCCCACAGGCTATCAGAATCACATGCTTGTGTCCAAACCTGACTGAGTGTAACTGGATGCACACAAGGTATTGCATTATCAAAATCATTCCCTATCAGGACATCTGCAGGGACACCCACAAACACACCTACTTGCTTGCTTCCTTTTCCACCATCCCAGTCAAGGTAAACCCTAGCCAAAGGTATTTGGAATGGGGTCCTTCCTAAAGCTCTGACTGGAGTAGACTGCCCAAGAAAGTAGTGCTCCTCTTTAACCATTGCACGCTTCACAATGGTTAGGTCAGAGGCTCTCTCTCTCTCTCTCTCTCTTAGCAGTGGCCTGTTTCCCATCTACTAAGATAGGCTATAACCTCTTGTGGTAGTTTGGTACCCTTGTTGTCTGCAGATAACTTACCACTGGCATTCTGTCATTCCCACTTACTGGCTTCCTTTACCTTTTGTTCCCCACCTTGCCTCCGTGGACATCTATATGCTACATGACCCCATTGGTTACATTTAAAACATTTAACCCATGATCCTGGCCGTGTACCTGCACTACTGGCTTCCCCTGCTACTGGCAGACACTGCTGGGGTGGTTTAGGCTGCCCACCATGGGTTGCCTTAGACCCACGTGCAGCATTGGGCATCCCTTTCCTGCGCTGTGATGCCCTGCTTACTAGTTATAGGAGGTCTCCCTTTTTCCCCCAACTCATCTGCGGTCCTGGAGTCCCCATCTGCCAACCAGATTCCCATGTCCTTGGGCAAAGTGCGAAGGGCTTGTTCCCTCACCAAAAGGTCCGCCAGCCCTTCAAAAGTAGTGACCTGACACCCACTCAACCATCTATGAAATTAAGTGCTTAACTCAGCAATATATTCTGTCTTATTTATTTATTTATTTAACATTTGTTGACCGGGAAAGTCCGACTAGGTTCCACAGATCCTGTTTTCAGCGGAGGCCCGGGGAGAAACGCTGCAGAAGCATGTCTTTAGAATGTGGGAGGAAACCAGAGTAACTGGAGGAAACCCACGCGAACGCAGGGAGAACATGCAAACTTGAGTCTTGCGTCTATGCTCACAAAACCTTTTATTATAAACTCTGAATATTCACCATCTGGCTGATTAAGAGTATAAACATCTTTAGTGACCAATGTTTACAGGCTACAAGAATTCAATATCCACACCACTGAATCCCAATATATGGATATCCCACCACTGCCAACCAATACATGTGACAACCCACCACTGAACCAGTAAATCAAGGAGCCTCAATCCTCACCACTGGCACCAGTGGGGGATGTTCATTGGGTGGATGATAGGTACACACAATATTTCCAGATGCAGCTCTCTGTATCAAGTGCAATTTCCCTTAAGAGCACACAGAGACCCACAGTCAGTCTGGGGCTGGTTTCTCCCACTTTCTCCAGATCTCCAATAAGACTCCCCATGGCACAGCTACAGAGTTGAGATCTCAGCTGAGTGGCTAAGCCAAGACCTCCAGCACCCTCGTTGTCCAACCAGTGCTTCTTGTCCCTGCCCAAGTAGCTGACACACACACACAGGCTTGATTTAACACACACACACACACACATCTGGGGAAAGGCTAGCACAGGTTTACTAGCTATGTCCCCTTTTGCCCTAGTCATCACTGCCACCAGCCAACTCCTTATAAGCTACTTTAAGGCCCTTAACAAAGGGTGCCCAATCTTACTGTGCAATATTAATATGAATAAAAATGGTAGTTTGACCAAAAGCAAGGCTATTAGGGGTGCCCTACACAGTGTCACCAGATAAATATGCAAGTACTCTCAGAACTTAAATATCTCTACAATGATCAGCCACAATGAAAGGTTTGAACATATTTAATAATAAATAATAAAAACAGAAAATACTCCATATATATTCACAGTGACGACAGTTCAAAACCACAAGAAATATTTCAAACTACATTGCAGAAAAGTCTCAAATAAATAAAAACATCTAAACTATGCTTCATTATATTCCTGACAATCTAAGAGAATTACTATACCCTAGTTAACTGACTTAAGAGCAAGGCAGATGGGGTGAATGGATCTTCTAGTTGTTGTCAGGTCAAGGACAGAATACAGAATGCTGCATCTCTCTCAGAGACTTCTTAAATTAATATCCCAAATATTACTGCTGGGATAGCTTGCAGAAAGACATCATTTCTTGTCATCTGACTCTCCTGGGTGAAACCCCCACTGCTGGAAGCTAGAAATATTTAGCACCTACCTGTGAAAATGCATAGACCCCAGATCTTTGGCAGATCCTGGATGTCATAAAACAATTACATCCCTTCACATTTCAAGACTAGTAATAACTTCACCTTAGAGGCAATGCAGAAAGCTCCCCAGTTTTAGACATTGTCTCTCCTTGCTACATTGAAACTGAAAGATACATTTTATTGCGTAGGCATAAAGTAATTAAATTTCAGCTATTTTTCTGAAGTTTTGCTGGACTGAAGTTAACCTCATGGGTTTCAGTTTCCACTGTTAAAATACATACATTTAAACAGTTACAATAGTGCATGTATATTTCTGTTCTATTCCAGTAGAGCAAGCTGTAGTTACATTTTAAGCAGAAACACTTTATAAAATATCTTTAACACACGTCTGTACAAACCTAGTTTGATAAACACGACAGTTCTAATACAGTTGTAACACAAGCATCTTATACAAATCATGTGGATATTCACAAATGACATATAATTATTAACAAAATTCCAGACAGCTGGGCGGCAGTATCACCCTTTGTCACAGCCATCAAAAATAGAAATTCAGAGAACCTGAAAGAAAATCAATCACGAAAGTTGAGGAAAAAAACACTGACTGGGAAGAATTCTGCAGGTGTTCAGCAAAGAGCAATACAAGCTCAAACTCTGGTGCAAGACATTATTTCCAGTAACCTAGAGGAAAAATATAACTCAAATGTACTCAAAGCTCATTAAAATAAATAAAACACTGATGGAGTATATCAGCTTAAGTATCAAAAGGCTGGAAAAAGCTTTAAACAGATATTCAGATGAAGTGATAAAATTGCAAAAATCAGACGTCATAATGAAAAGACAGGCTGAATATGAGACTGCTCAAGAAGGGATGTTTCAAAAAAGCTATGTACTTACCATTACGTTCCATCTGTGTTTGCCATTTTCATTCTTCAACAAATGGGATCGAATCAGAGATTCAGATCAGACTCTGCCATTACACAAGCTCATAGCCACTGCCAAACTATTGAGCTCCTTTCAAACCCATAATACACTAAGCCTAATTTTCCTCAGATCCTATTTACAGCTTGAGAGAGAGAGAGAGAGAAACCATAAAAGAACTGGCAGAACTGGACTTCAATATAAGACACAAAGTTGGGAAGGTGGCCTAATGGTTAAGGTGTTTGCCTTACAAACACAAGGTGCAGGGTTTGAGTCTCACAAGGGATAACTGGCTAGGCTTAAAATGGCTCGTAAGGGCAGTTAGCCTAGTACTAACCTATGGACCTATGGAGATGGTGTCCCTAGTAGACTCATTCCTCCAGAAGTCAACTGTGAGAAATGAAAGTGGGTTGGAGTGTGGGGTGTTGAAGAATGAAAATGGATGACACAGATGAAATATTATGGTAAGTACATAACTTCTTTATCTGATGTTTTCAATTTTCATTAATTTCTCAACAGATGGGATTGAGTCCCCAGCTACCTGGATTCCTGTGTGGACATTAAGGAAGGATATTCCTGAGTACAGTTCCCTTCGAGACCAGATCTAGTCTGTAATGAGTAATAAAGGTATGAGGATTTGACCATGTATCAGCTGCACAAATATCATCCATGGATGCTGTGGACTGGAATACAGTGGAAGTAGCCATATATCTAGTTGAATGAGCTTTTAATGGTTTTGGTAAGGGGAGATACAATTTGTCATAAACAAAACGCAATCTGTCAACCATCTGGCTAGAGTTACCCTTGTAACTGATTTGCCCAATTTGTTAAATGCAAAGGAAACAAACAGCTGCTCTATCTTTCTATTGTCTTTTGTTCTGTGCAAGTAGAAATGTATCTATGAACATCCAGTTAAGTGCAGCAAATATTCTCCTCTATTCATAAAGTTTGGGAAAAATACAGGCAGGTTAATGGCTTGGTTTACATTGGATTCTGAGACCAAAGGAGGCATTGATATGTAAGGTGACCCTAATTCTTGTGGAACATCGAGTATGGTGGCTTGGAGGATAAAGCTTCTTCTTCTTTCGGCTGCTTCCGTTAGGGGTTGCCAGAGCAGATCATTTGTTTTCATTTCTTCCTGTCCTCTGCATCTTGCTCTGTCACACTAACCACCTGCATGTCCTCTCTCACCACATCCATAAACCTTATCTTAGGCCTTCCTCTTTTCCTGTTACCTGGCAGCTTCATCCTTAGCATCTTTTTCCCAATATACTCTGCATCCCTCCTCAGCACATGTCCAAACCAACGTAATCTTGCCTCTCTGGCTTTGTCTCCAAACCTTCCAACCTGGGCTGATCCTTTAATATACTTGTTCCTAATCCTGCAATTAAATACGAAACACAGCCAAAAGTCAATCAAATAAACAGAAATTGGCAGAAAATGATGGCTCAGATGAAAAAATGCAGGATGCTTCACAAAAAATAGCGTATAAAACCTTTAATTACCGCTTTCATCGACTGACTTCCTCAGAATACTTAATACATATAAAACACTCCTTTATATACACCCTCCAATCAATTCATAATTAGTTAATTGTTAATTAAAACTATCTTAAATATTCCAAAACTCATGTTTTAAAAAGTAAACAATGGTAAATCATGTTGTTTGTCAATACATAATTTCCTATGTTTTAAAAAACATTTTATGTTTATTGTTTCGTTTAGACCAGGGTAATGGTCTGCTTTTAACTTAATCTGCCATAAGGTCTCTTTTTGTTCAAGGTAATTTTTAAAATCACCAGCCCTTAAATCTTTTTGGCAGACTTCCACAACAGTAAAAACAAATTTCTTAAAGTTTGTACAGGTAATTGAATGTTTAAATAATACACTTTTTGAATCCTTTGTCTTTATGTAGTATAAATGCTCTTTAATACGTGTCGCCAAGCTCCTAGTGGTCATGCCCACATAGAATGCTGGGCAGACCGTACACAGAGCAATATACACTACACCAGTGGTATTACAAGAAATTTTGGGGCTTCCCTCACCAAAAGGTCCAGCCACTTGGCCTTCAAAAAGTAGTGACCTGACACCCACTCACCCATCTATGAAATTAAGTGCTTAACTCAGCAATATATTCTGTCTTATTTATTTATTTATATATTTAACATTTGTTGACCGGGAAAGTCCGACTAGGTTCCACAGATCCTGTTTTCAGCGGAGGCCCGGGGAGAAACGCTGCAGAAGCATGTCTTTAGAATGTGGGAGGAACCAGAGTAACTGAGGAAACCCACTAACTAGGGAGAACATGCAAACTTGAGTCTTGCGTCTATGCTCACAAAACCTTTTATTATAAACTCTGAATATTCACCATCTGGCTGATTAAGAGTATAAACATCTTTAGTGACCAATGTTTATAGGCTACAAGAATTCAATATCCACACCACTGAATCCCAATATATGGATATCCCACCACTGCCAACCAATACATGTGACAACCCACCACTGAACCAGTAAATCAAGGAGCCTCAATCCTCACCAGTGGGGGATGTTCATTGGGTGGATGATAGGTACACACAATATTTCCAGATGCAGCTCTCTGTATCAAGTGCAATTTCCCTTAAGAGCACACAGAGACCCACAGTCAGTCTGGGGCTGGTTTCTCCCACTTTCTCCAGATCTCCAATAAGACTCCCCATGGCACAGCTACAGAGTTGAGATCTCAGCTGAGTGGCTAAGCCAAGACCTCCAGCACCCTGGATTTGTCCAACCAGTGCTTCTTGTCCCTGCCTCCAAGTAGCTGACACACACACACACAGGCTTGATTTAACACACACACACACACACACATCTGGGGAAAATAGCACAGGTTTACTAGCTATGTCCCTTTGCCCTAGTCATCACTGCCACCAGCCAACTCCTTATAAGCTACTTTAAGGCCCTTAACAAAGGGTGCCCAATCTTACTGTGCAATATTAATATTAATAAAAATGGTAGTTTGACCAAAAGCAAGGCTATTAGGGGTGCCCTACACAGTGTCACCAGATAAATATGCAAGTACTCTCAGAACTTAAATATCTCTACAATGATCAGCCACAATGAAAGGTTTGAACATATTTAATAATAAATAATAAAAACAGAAAATACTCCATATATATTCACAGTGAGCGACAGTTCAAAACCACAAGAAATATTTCAAACTACATTGCAGAAAAGTCTCAAATAAATAAAAACATCTAAACTATGCTTCATTATATTCCTGACAATCTAAGAGAATTACTATACCCTAGTTAACTGACTTAAGAGCAAGGCAGATGGGGTGAATGGATCTTCTAGTTGTTGTCAGGTCAAGGACAGAATACAGAATGCTGCATCTCTCAGAGACTTCTTAAATTAATATCCCAAATATTACTGCTGGGATAGCTTGCAGAAAGACATCATTTCTTGTCATCTGACTCTCCTGGGTGAAACCCCCACTGCTGGAAGCTAGAAATATTTAGCACCTACCTGTGAAAATGCATAGACCCCTAGATCTTTTGGCAGATCCTGGATGTCATAAAATTAATTACATCCCTTCACATTTCAAGACTAGTAATAACTTCACCTTAGAGGCAATGCAGAAAGCTCCCCAGTTTTAGACATTGTCTCTCCTTGCTACATTGAAACTGAAAGATACATTTTTATTATGTAGGCATAATGTAAGTAAATTTCAGGTATATTTCAGTAGTTTTGCTGGACTGAAGTTAACCTCATGGGTTTCAGTTTCCACTGTTAAAATACATACATTTAAACAGTTACAATAGTGCATGTATATTTCTGTTCTATTCCAGTAGAGCAAGCTGTAGTTACATTTTAAGCAGAAACACTTTATAAAATATCTTTAACATTAACGCCTGTACAAACCTAGTTTGATAAACCACGTACAGTTCTAATACAGTTGCCAAATAAGCATCTTATACAAATCATGTGGATATTCACAAATAACATATAATTATTAATAAAATTCCATGATAGCTGGGCCAGTATCACCCTTTGTCACAGCCATCAAAAATAGAAATTCAGAGAACCTGAAAGAAAATCAATCACGAAAGTTGAGGAAAAAAACACTGACTGGGAAGAATTCTGCAGGTGTTCAGCAAAGAGCAATACAAGCTCAAACTCTGGTGCAAGACATTATTTCCAGTAACCTAGAGGAAAACTATAACTCAAATGTACTCAAAGCTCATTAAAATAAATAAAACACTGATGGAGTATATCAGCTTAAGTATCAAAAGGCTGGAAAAAGCTTTAAACAGATATTCAGATGAAGTGATAAAATTGCAAAATCAGATTATAATGAAAAAGACAGGCTGAATATGAGACTGCTCAAGAAGGATGTTTCAAAAGCTATGTACTTACCATTACGTTCCATCTGTGTTTGCCATTTTCATTCTTCAACAAATGGGATCGAATCAGAGATTCAGATCAGACTCTGCCATTACACAAGCTCATAGCCACTGCCAAACTCTTGAGCTCCTTTCAAACCCATAATACACTAAGCCTAATTTTCTCAGATCCCATTTACAGCTTGAGAGAGAGAGAGAGAAACCATAAAAGAACTGGCAGAACTGGACTTCAATATAAGACACAAAGTTGGGAAGGTGGCCTAATGGTTAAGGTGTTTTCCTTACAAAACACAAGGTGCAGGGTTTGAGTCTCACAAGGGATAACTGGCTAGGCTTAAATGGCTCGTGGCAGTTAGCCTAGTACTAACCTATGACCTATGGAGATGGTGTCCCTAGTAGACTCATTCCTCCAGAAGTCAACTGTGAGAAATGAAAGGGTTGGAGTGTGGTGTTGAAGAATGAAAATGGATGACACAGATGAAATATTATGGTGAGGTACATAACTTCTTTATCTGATGTTTCAATTTTCATTAATTTCTCAACAGATGGGATTGAGTCCCCAGCTACCTGATTCCTGTGTGGACATTAAGGAAGGATATTCCTGAGTACAGTTCCCTTCGAGACCAGATCTAGTCTGTAATGAGTAATAAAGGTATGAGGATTTGACCATGTATCAGCTGCACAAATATCATCCATGGATGCTGTGGACTGGAAGACAGTGGAAGTAGCCATATATCTAGTTGAATGAGCTTTTAATGGTTTTGGTAAGGGGAGATACAATTTGTCATAAACAAAACGCAATCTGTCAACCATCTGGCTAGAGTTACCCTTGTAACTGATTTGCCCAATTTGTTAAATGCAAAGGAAACAAACAGCTGCTCTATCTTTCTATTGTCTTTTGTTCTGTGCAAGTAGAAATGTATCTATGAACATCCAGTTAAGTGCAGCAAATATTCTCCTCTATTCATAAAGTTTGGGAAAAATACAGGCAGGTTAATGGCTTGGTTTACATTGGATTCTGAGACCAAAGGAGGCATTGATATGTAAGGTGACCCTAATTCTTGTGGAACATCGAGTATGGTGGCTTGGAGGATAAAGCTTCTTCTTCTTTCGGCTGCTTCCGTTAGGGGTTGCCAGAGCGGATCATTTGTTTCCATTTCTTCCTGTCCTCTGCATCTTGCTCTGTCACACTAACCACCTGCATGTCCTCTCTCACCACATCCATAAACCTTATCTTAGGCCTTCCTCTTTTCCTGTTACCTGGCAGCTTCATCCTTAGCATCTTTTTCCCAATATACTCTGCATCCCTCCTCAGCACATGTCCAAACCAACGTAATCTTGCCTCTCTGGCTTTGTCTCCAAACCTTCCAACCTGGGCTGATCCTTTAATATACTTGTTCCTAATCCTGTCCACCCTTGTCACACCCAGTGCATATCTTAACATCTTTAACTCTGCCACATCCAGCTCTGACTCCTGGCTTTTTGTCAATGCCACTGTCTCCAACCCATATAAAATAGCTGGTCTCACTACTCTCTTGTAGACCTTCTTCCCTTTCACTCTTACTGGTACAAGTCTGTCACAAATCACTCCTGACACTCTTCTCCACCCACTCCATCCTGCCTGTACTCTCTTCTTCACCTCTCTTCCACACTCACTATTACTCTGAACTGTTGATCCCAAGTATTTAAACTCATCCACCTTCGCCACCTCTACTCCCTGCATCCTCACCATTCCTCTATCCTCCCTCTCACTCTCACACACACATATTCTGTCTTAGTTCTGCTGACCTTCATTCCTTTTCTCTCTATAGCATATCTCCATTTCTCCAGGGTCTCCTTCACCTGTTCCCTACTCTCACTACAGATCACAATGTCATCTGCAAATATCATAGTCCACGAGGACTCCTGTCTGATCTCGTCTGTCAACCTGTCCATCACCACTGCAAATAAGAAAGGGCTCAGAGCTGATCCTTGATGTAATCCCACCTCCACCTTAAACACATCCGTCACTCCCACCGCAGACCTCACCGCTGTCACACTACCCTGATACATATCCTGCACCACGCTTACATACTTCTCTGACACTCCCGACTTCCTCATACAATACCACAACTCCTCTCTAGGCACCCTTTCATATGCTTTCTCTAAGTCCACAAAGACACAATGCAACTCCTTCTGACCTTCTCTGTACTTCTCCATCAACACTCTCAGAGCAAACATTGCATATGTAGTGCTCTTTCCTGACATGAAACCATACTGCTGATCACTAATCATCACCTCCCTTCTTAATCTGGCTTCCACTATTCTTTCCCATAACTTCATGCTGTGACTGATCAGTTTAATCCCTCTGTAGTTACTACAGCTCTGCACATCACCCTTATTCTTAAAAATCGGTACCAAAACACTTTCTCCATTCCTCAGGCATCCTTCGCATTTTCCAAGATTTCATTAAACAATCTAGTTAAAAACTCCACTGCCATTTCACTTAAACACTCCATGCTTCCACAGGTATGTCACCTGGACCAACAGCCTTTGCATTCTTCATCCTCTTCATAGCTATCCATACTTCCTCCTTGCTAATCCACTGCACTTCATGATTCACTGTCCGCACATCATCCAACATTCTCTCCCTCTCATTCTCTTCATTCATCAGCCCCTCAAAGTACTCTTTCCATCCGCTCAACACACTCTCCTCACTTACGAGTACGTTTCCCTCTATCGTTTATCACCCTTACCTGCTGCACATCTTTACTAGCTCGGTCTCTCTGTCTAGCCAATCGGTACAGGTCCTTTTTTCCCCCCTTAGTGTCCAACCTTTCTTACAACTCTTCATACGCCTTATCCTTAGCCTTCGCCACCTCTCTCTCTTTGTCATGCACCTCATCTCCTTATACTCTTGTCTACTTTCTTCATCTCTCTGACAATCCCACTTCTTCGCCAACCTCTTTCTCTGTATACTATCATGTACTTCCTCATTCCACCACCAGGTCTCCTTGTCCTCCTTCCTCTTTCCAGATGACACACCAAGCACCTTTCTAACCATCTCCCTTACTAGCTCTGCTGTAGTTACCCAGCTATTCGGTAACTCTTCACTGCCACCCAGTGCCTGTCTTAACTCTTCCCTGAACTCCACCTCACAATTACCCTTTTTCAATTTCCATCATTTGATCCTTGGTGCTGCCCTCACACTCCTCCTCCGCTTCTTGATCACCAATGTCATCCTACAAACCACCATCCTATGCTGCCTAACTACAATTTCCCCTGCCACCACTTTAGTCTCCAATCTCCTTCAGACTAGCCCTTATACACAAGATATAATCCACCTATGTGCATCTTCCTCCACTATTGTATGCACCCTATGCTCCTCCCTCTTGTTAAAATACATGTTCACCACAGCCATGGTCATCCTTTTTGCAAAATCCACTACCATCTGACCTTCTGCATTCCTTTGCTTAACACCATACCCACCCATCACTTCCTCATCCCCTCTGTTCCCTTCACCAACATGCCCATTGAAATCTGCTCCAATCACGACTCTCTCACCCTTGGGTACAGTCATCACCACTTCATCCAACTCACTCCAAAATTTTTCTTTCTCATCCATCGCACACCCAACTTGTGGAGCATATGCACTAACAACATTCATCATTACACCATCAATTCCAAGCTTCATAAACATCACTCTATCCAACACTCTTTTCACCTCCAAAACACTCTTAGCATACTGTTCTTTCAGGATTACCCCTACACCATGATAAAACAATTTGAACCCGCCTCTGATACACCTTGCCTTGCTCCCCTTCCATCTGGTCTCTTGCACACGCAATATACCAATCTTCCTTCTGTCCATCATATCAGCTAGCTCTCTCCCTATACCAGTCATACTGCCAACATTCAAAGTTCCGACCCTCACTACCACAGTCCTAGCCTTTACCTGCCTTTGGGTATGCCTTCCCCCTCTTCTCCTCCTTCGGCCAACAGTAGCCCAATTTCTGCCAGCACCCTGTTGGCCAACAGTACTGGTGGTGGTCGTTGTTAACCCGGGCCTCAACCGATCCGGTATGTATATCTGTACTGTTGTCCGCATGTATGATTTGGCAAAGTTTTTACACCGGATGCCCTACCTGATGCAACTCTCCCCATTTATCTGGGCATGGGACCAGCACAACAAAATGCACTGACTTGTGAGGATAAAGCTTGACGTTCTGAAATTCTTCTAGCAGATGTAACTGCAACTAAACAGTTTTCCAGGTCAAAAATTTAAAATCAGATTTAGCTGCTGGTTCAAAGGAGAATCTGTTAAGGCCTGCAGTACCAAATTCATATTCCATGTTGGTATAGGATCCTTATAAGGGGGTCTTAGCAGTAGGGTACCTTTCAAAAGGGCTTCACACAGTTTACAAGAAGCTAGGGACGAATTCTGAAACCCCACATGAAAGTTAGAGATGTCAGCGAGGTGAACTTTAATAGTCGAACTAGCACCCCCACTAAACAAGCTCGCTTAAAATTCAAGAATAAAATTAACTGGGGCTGAAAAGGGGTCTACCCGATTCTGCTCTGCCCAATAAACAAATCTTTTCCATTTACTTCTGTAGGTTTTCCTAGTGTAACATTTATATGAGGATAACAGAATGGAATGGACAGGTGAAGCGAGCATAGGTTGCCTGGCTATTAAAGGAATTGGAGAAACCATGCAGTCAATTTGAGGTTTAAAATGTCCCGGTGAACCATACTTATCAGGTGAGAGAATGTCTGGAGTTGGATCAAGAATCCAAGGTGGGTACCAAAGATGAGGCCAAAGAAAGGGAAACCAAATTTCTCAAGGCCAGTAAGGTGCAATGAGGATGACTTTGCTCTTTAACCTGGCTGCTTTCTGAAGGAATTTGGGAATTAAAGGAGCGAACAGAAGTCCAAAGGGTCAATCGTGGAATAGAGCATCGATCGGCGACTCCCCCAGTGGTGGGACTAGGGCAAAGAAGTTCCTTACTTGTTTAGGGGAGATGCAAAGAGATTGCAGCAAGGTTGGCTCCACTTATGGAAAAATCATGTCCGCCACTTTGTTGTTGAGAGACCTCTTCTGAGGTAGTAAAATGGACCTGCTCAGTTTATCTGCGATCACGTTGGACTTCCTTGGAAATGTGCATTAGAATTAGAAAGTGGTTGCAGGAAATTGCCCACTGCTGCACCATTAGAGCTTCTCGACATAGAGGGTAAGATTTGCTTCCCCTTGTTTGCTGATGTACCAAAATGCTGACATGTCTGTTTGAACCACAACCATTTCAAGAGGGAGAGAATTTTGGAATGCTTGCAATGCCAAAAGCACCACTCAAATTTCTAGTGCACTGATATGCAAAAGTTGGCTTCTGTGGGAGACCAAGTGTCTTGGATGGTCTTCTACAGAAAATATCCCCACCCAAACTGGGAAGCATCCGTGGTCACTATGGCCTTGGGTTGAAGGAGAATGATGGGTCGACCTTGCAACAGTTGTGACTGCATCCACCAGGAAATATACTGCTTGCATAACAGTGTTATTCTTATCCTTGCTGACATGGGTCGAGACAGCACTGACCACAGAGTTTGTAGCATCCACTGCAGAATTCTTATGAGATACCGTGCTAAAGGAACCAGGATTATTGCGGCCGACATCAGTCTTAGGGCTCAGACTCAATTATAGTACTGCAGATTTTCTCGACCTGTTTTCTTATTGTTTGTACTCTCAACATGGGAAGGGGCACTACCATGGACACTGTGTTGAACACTACACCTATGAATTTCAGTGTCTGAGTGGGTTGTAATTGTGACTTGTAATTGATGGTTGTTCCATGATTAAAGCAACTCTGCAATAACTGGTCTCTTACTTGTAACAGCTGATTCATGGTCAGATCGCTAATGAGCCAGTCATCTCAGCATGGAAACACGCAGAACCCCTGCAATCTCAAGTGAACTGCTACTACTACTGCCACACACTTGAACAACCTGGGGACTGTGGTGAGGTGAAAGGGCAGTACTCTGCACTGGTAATGACTGGCTCCCAGCCAGAAGCATAGGTACCTTCTTGATCCCCGGTTTATTTTTATGGGATAGTATGCGTTCTGATGGTCTATAGAGCACATTCAGTTGTCCTTGCTCAAAAAGGGGAGAATTAGCTGACCCATGACCATCTGGAACTTGGTGTGTCAAACCAATTTGTTCCACACTGAGATCCAAGATCGGCCTCCAGTCCCCTGTTTTCTTTGGCACTAAAAAAAAATCTTAAGTTCCGGATACTATTTGGTCTGGAGGGACATCTTGGAAGACTTTTTTCTAGCAGCTTTTGTATTTCCAGTGCTGCTGCTTCCCTCTGATTAGGGTGGGACATTAGGGATTTTCCTGGACAATGGCAATGGAAGGGAAAACAGAAAAATATAACCTCTTGAAATGATTCTCTGCACCCAAATATCTTTTAAGCTTAGCCAGGCTTTCTGGTGCAGAGATCAGTGACCCCAGAGGAAAACAATCAGGCCTGTTGGAAAAGGTATCTCTAGACCCTCAGTTTTGCGGGACTCCTCTGCCATGGTAGCATCTTCTACCATTATCACCTCCCTGTCTGCCTCTGGGGGAAATACATCCACATGTGTCCTGGAAAGAACCTTGGGACTTTCTGAACCACATCTTTCTACCTCCCAGTTGGTTCCCAGAAAAGGTCTATTGAGGGGTTAAAAAATGAATGCCCACTGCAGATAGGGTCTTTCCATCCTTCTCACACCTGTACTGTGTGTCATCCTTCTCACACCTGTACTGTGTGTCTTTTACTGTAGTGCCAAACAAAGAACCATCAAAAGCAGCACTGATTAAAGATGACTTGAAGGGCTCCGCAAAGTCACAGAGACGCATCCAGGCATGCCTCCTGATGCAAATGCCTGAACCTGCAGCTACTGAGGGATGAGCGTCATGAATGAATTTGCAATAGACTGAAGGGTAGCCACTTTGCAATCTCGTAAAGTGTGCCAAGTAGTTCAGCAATCAGAGAGCAAATGTTGCTAAAGCACATTCATGCTTCCAAATCTGTCCAAAGCCACAGATTCTCTAGTAGGGGGGATGGACAGTGGAACTCTGTTCAGTGAGTTCCTTTTTTGTAACTGCTGCCATGACCACTGCATCAACCAGTACACCCTTACTCCAATGCTCTCTCCCTACCAGTGGAACCAGAATCCTGTCTGGTCTCTTGGGGGTTGGCTCAGCCATATCAGGTTCCTTCCACACCTGCTTAGACACCACGTCAATGAGGTCATCAGTGGGCAGAGTGACCTAAAAGTTAGACGGGCCAGTCTCAAAAGCTTCCAGAAATACTGACTTCTCTGGAGTTGGGTTTTGGGCAGACCAACCACCCTTCTGCTTCAGGATCTCAAGGATGTCTCTGAATGAGACATCATTGCGTAATGATTTGGGAGACCTTTCACCCTCATCAAAATCAGTATCCTTGGTGACAGACTCCTGGGAGAAGTCTAAGTGCTTCATCTTGCACATCTTCTTTTGAGGACTTCTTCATTGGGGTAATCCAAAGTATCGGAAGAGATTACAATACCCGTCTGGGAGGTCTGGAAGCTTTGGGCTGACTGTCCCAGTAGAATGCTGAGGATCATGGGGCAACGTCAACTGAGATGGTGAGGGTGAATCAGAGGAAGAAGGACCCACCTGGCCTGCCGGATCAGAGAAAACCCTCTATACAATCTTGAAGGCTAATTGCTCCTGACAGAAGCTAAAGAAGCCAAGAAAATGAGTTTCTGGCTTGCCACCTTCCTCTGCTCAGAGACCCGACTGCTGAAGGCAAAAGTTGGAGCCAGGCTATCCAATGCCAAAGCTCCGAGGGGAAGGGACAGCTCTGAAAACCTCTGAGTGGATCCCAGCCCCCTGGATCTGACCTCGAAGCTTTGGCTCAGAGAGTCTGGATCTGAAGATGTCACAGCCAGTGCACTCAAAGTAACTGTCAGAGCCAAAGAAGAAACTCTCTTCAGATTCAACATGGAAGGGCCAGGAACACTAGAATCTGAGGACTCTAACACCAATAGTCAGGTCACAGGAGGAACAGTTACCGGTATTGGAGTAGATGGCTATTGTTCCTGACACGAGGGGGTAGGAACTGTGATAACTCCCTTCTGAAATTGATCTGTGAAGAATCTCATCAACCTTTCCATATCTGCCTCAGTGAGACTTCTGGAGCACCAAGAGGACTCCACCGAATAAGACAGAGTGCCACTCCAAAAAAAAAAAAGGAGTGGGCACCACAGATGGTACTGGATATACAGTGAGTGAGTAAACTGTACATAGCAGAGGTTGGATCCAAATTACACTTTGTTGGATAAGATGGACCAGCCACATATTTCATCGGATCAGAAGAAGGTCGGATCCCAAGAGACAAACGTTTGATCGGACTTGGACTTCTTTTTCCTCGACTCCGAAAAAGTGGATGCAGCAGAATCAGAGGATCTGGACCATTTGAAAGGGCCCCTGGCTTTTATTTTTGCTTCTGCAGGTTAAACTCCAGCAATGGCTTTTGAGAAAGGAGGTGGTAAAGCCCTTTTAGTATTAATTTATTTTGCCTTTCCATTAACGTTCTGGGGTTGAACCAAGCACAAACATCACAACCCTGGTCTAAATGAAGAGGTCCTAAACAGTAGACAGATATCAAATGAGAATCAGAAAAGGGGCATTTTGTGCCCGCATTTTTCACATTTTTTAAATCCTTTATCAGATATCTCCAAAAGTTGTGACTCAAAAAGCACAGAGAATATTTCAAATCTTAACGTATCCAGACAGCAAACAACTAGACAGAAACAGCAATGAAATATTGGAAGCTAGCGAGAAAAGGCAAAAAAGGAGTTTTTCTTTTTTTTTTTTTATTTTGTTTTAATATACGACTAATAATAATGAGAAACAGGGTAGGAAAGGCCTACCAGCAATGGTAGCAACAAGTATACAAGTGTAAAGACCTACCAGCAATGGTAAAAGACTACACAATAAGCATAAAAGGGAGCAGAAAGCTGAATAAATATGCAAAAGTATCGGAAACGAAGAGTATATCCAGAAATGAAAAAGCTGAAAATGTTTACTTATCTTAACTGAACAGCTCAAAAGTGATGGCGATCACGTCTAGACACGAACGTGGCAAACAAGATCCGAGGGAAGTTAGACTTACAGCATTACTGGTAAGAAAGGAGCTCAAGTTTGCTGGTGGCTATGAGCTAGTAACAGCTGAGTTGGATCAGAGTTCGGATCCGAACCCATCTGCTGAGGAATGAATGAAAATTTACATCAGATTAACAAAATTAGAGGACAGTGACTGTAGGGAAAACCTGAGATTTTCTGTTGTACCAGAGAAGCTGGAAGGTTTAGACTATTAATTTTATGAAAGCACAAATAAGCAACTAGACTGGTATTCCACAACATGAACTGTTAATTAAAAGGGCACATGATGTGTATGCTCCAAACCTAGCCATAAGAAAGCAACTTAGACCTTTAATGGTAAAAATGCAATCTTACCAGCAGAAGGAGATGATTCTGACAAAACTGTGGTAGAAGGACAAAGTACTAAAAGTGGGAGATGGTGTGTTTGTGGAAAATGATTACTCACTGTATACCAGGCAGAATGAGTACATTTATTCCATTATTCAGGGAATGTTGAAAAGCAGGCATGAGATTCAGACTGCTGTACCGAGCTAGCGTCAAAATATTTTCCCTAGATGAACAAAAAGTACAGTTTTGTACCTACCATAAATGTAGATGTTCGAGGATCCACATTGCCGCAGTCCTAACCATTGGGGTCTACCGGCACGGGTCTGAATACTAAAGAGATATTGACGCCGGGTCATACGGCACAGACCGATCAGGAGGCCAAGTAGGTACTAATGCACCGACGCCACATCATAGTCTTCCCAGATGTCAGAAGACCCCAAAAGACAAAGCCCAAAAAGAAACACCAAAAAAAAACACCACCAAAAACATATACAATATATACAATATACAATATATACAGCTCAACCCACACCACCACCCTGTTATACAGGGAAGAGGAGGAGATTGATTGGGAAGATGGGATCTCTTTAACATCTACATTTCAACATCTACATTTATGGTATGTATAACTCATTCCACATTAAGGTAGTCCTAACCATTGGGTAGAATCCTGTGCAGAGTGAGGCTGGCAAATTATAGGGCCAGGACACAACATGAAGCAGGGAAGCAGGCTGGCAAACCAAACCCTGCAAAAGATAGAGGAAGGCTTAGAGAAGATTGCACTGAACCCAAGTAGCCGTGGCCCAAATATCCTTAGTTGCCACCCCTTGAATGTTGTTGAAGCAGTAGTAGCCTTAGTGGAATGAGGGCTTAATCCTAGCTGAATAGCTTGCTATGATGGGAGTACTAAAATGAAATGCAAAACCTAACGACTAGAAATAGTTGAAATGTAAAACCCAAATGCAAGAGATAGAAAATAAAAGAAACAAATAATTCTATTAGGACTCAAAAAAGCAAAGAAACAAAAACAATAACGCAACTGCCTATGTACATCTGAAGTGTGCAAAATCTTTCCTTATTTTGGGGATCTCACAGAAAGCAGGGCAAATGAATAGTTTGGTTTTAAAGCTTACACTAGAAACCAATTTTAGGCATAAAGGGTTGATTAGTAATGATGATACCCCATCCTTATGGAAAAATCAAAAGTACCTACTGCCATGGCGGGCTCTAACTCACAGACACCCTTCTGCAGAAGCACAGCCACCGCTGTTGTGCCCATGATGCATTTAAGTCATTAGCAGCAGTCATGAGGCCCAAAAGGTTGTAGAGCAAGTTTCCTTCCAACACAAAATTGAGATCCCAAGCAGGAGTAGGAGTCACGCAAAGTCTTGTTATTCCTATTCTCCAAGAACCAGTTTAAAGATATTCTTTAATGGTGTTAATGGAAGAGAAAGACAAACCTTTGTCCAGTAACTCAGTAAGATATTGAAGAGCCACATTGCTGCACTCCAAAATAAAAATCTCTTCCACTGGCTTCCATAATCACATTTAAAACTTGTTGAGGAAGTTGAGACCAAAACAGAATATGCCAGGCTGTTAGATGAAGAGAGTGAAGCTTGACATTGAGCAGGTGACCATCTCTCTGGGACAACACAGACTCCTCAATAATGGGTACCAGTGCTGCCGAGGCCAATCTGGAGCTATTAAAATCATCCTTGGCTTGTCTTGTCTGACCTTTAGAAGCACCTTTGGAAGAAGAGGCAGAGGTAGATTTTTCCAACTGAAAGAAAGAGCATCCACTTTCCAAGCTGTGTGATGAAACCTCAAAACTTTGGCAGCTGGTGGTTTAGTCCCAGGACACTGTCAACTTTTGAAATACATGAAGATCCAGTTTGATCCATGATTTGTCTGCTTAACACATCTGCTAAGGAGTTCTGAAACCTTGCCTGAAGAGTTAGCCATAAAATCATTGCTTGCCTGCACAATGGGTAAGAATGTGTTCCCCTTGTTTGTTGATGTACCACATGACAGTTGTGTTGTCTGTTAGAATCAACACCTGCCCTGGAAGAAGTAACTCCTTGAAAGCCATTAATGCAAACTGGACTGCTAACATCTCCTTCATGTTGATATGTAGATGCTGTAGTCTGGCAGGCCACTTGTCTTGTATCCACTTTCCATTTAGATGAGCTCCCCAAGCAATGTCTGAGGCATCTGTCTGGCCGGGTCACAGAGAGTCCCTTGTTTAGGTGACATTCCTGAGCCCACCACAAAAATTCCTTTTGAATGCAAGGTATTATTTGAATGACAGTGTCCAAATCCCATACATTTTGAGATACCATTGTAGCTTCCTCATATGCAGTTTGGCATTGGACTGTCCTTGCAGTCAGCCGGACTGAAGAGATAGTTGATGGAAGTAACTGGAAAGATTCTGTTGTTTGTCCGCTGTATTCAGTCTCACACCCAGAAAGCACATGTCTTGAGAGGGTACTAGACTGGACTTTATTTCGCTCACAGAATACCCTAGGCATCTTAGCACTGCTATGACATATTCCAGATGCTGTAGAAGGTCTTCCTTTTCTTGAGCCAGAATCAGGCAGTCGGATAGATTTGAATTCCTTTTAACCTGAAGTAAGCTATCACTGGAGCCAGAACCTTTGTGAATACTCTGAGAACTGATAATGAGAATTTACTTAGTCTTATAGGCACATGAAGGTAAGCTGAGATCTAAAGTTACCATCCAATGATCTTTGCCCAGTAGAGGTAAAAGCTGTTGTAACGCCAACATCTTGAACTTGGGAATGTCCAGATAAGTGTTGAGGATAGATAAATCCAAAATTGGTCTCCACGTGTTTCTTTGGTACTAGGAACAGGCGAGAATAAAACCTTTCTGGTACAGGGACTGGCTGAATGGCTCCTATTTGGAGTAACAGAGAAATTTGCTTGTGAGCCTCTTTCCTTTGTGGAGGCAATGTATGGAAATAAAACCTGTAACCGTGGTGAATGATATCCAACACCCATCTGTCTTGAGTGATTAAATCCCAATTTTCTTTGAAAGAGACAGCGAGAATCTACTGGCAGCTGAAAAAGCAGGTCATTGGGTCTGTTTGACCCCTGCCCTCACCAGAAGTCTGAGCAGGTGAACCCCTGTTCTAGGCCTAAAAGAACCTTGAGCTCTGCTAGACTGGGAATCATAAGCAGGATATGTCCATCCCTTAGTAGGCCAATTTCTACTAAACGCACCTGCAAAAATCTTTAACAGTTTGCATAGACTTAGCTTTGTCCTCCATTTTCTTTAAAACTGCTTCCACAGGCGAACCAAATAACACATCAGACTGTAAAGGAGCATCCAAAATCCTAGTCTTAACATGCTCTGCTAAATTCTGATCCCTCAACCAGGCATGCCTACAGAACTAGTGGCAGCCACCGAGGCCTGCACAGCATCAAAACCACATTGCAAAGAATGCTTACCCACTTGTTCAGACACATGAACTAAATCCAGCAACTCTTTACACTCTATACCTTCCGCCAAAGCATCCACCTTAGATTTCAATTGTGAAAGGAGATAATTTTGATATTTTAGCATGTGAAACTGACAATTCAACGCCTCATGGCTAAAGTGGAAGAAGTTTCCCCACCTATCCAAAGCCCTTGCCTCTTTATCAGTGGGAACAGGATTTTTAACAACAGAGCCCTGAGAAACAGTTTCCCTAGGACTCTTAAACAGATACTTATGAGCTTCAGGCACCCTATAGTACCTATCAGGTTTAACAGGGCAGTTCAGGAAGCCTCCACATCTTCCACCACATTCAACACAGGAGGTATAGCTAAGGGCCTATGCTGGGGTAAAATAAGAATTCCCTAAGCCTTTTCCTGGAATCAGAGTAATCTTGGCCTTCCCATTTAAAGTGCTCCCTCATGGAATGCAGAGTCTCTGAAAATGACAGGAGGAAGGAGTGGAATCATCCACATCAGAATCAGAATAAGGAGGATACTCCTGCAATTCTTCAGAAGACTCAGAAGCCTCTGAACACTGTTCAAAACTCTCAAACTCAAGCTCCACCCTAGGCCTCTTATCAGGAGGGGGCATAGAGCCTCTAATCATAGTAATTAAATCTTCTGCCATTTTAAGCATATGTTTCTTAGGCACAGAACCTGAAGTGCTAGGAGAAGCCCCACTGAAGCTGAACTTGGCCTACCTCTCAAAGAAGTTTTGGAAACAGAAGGAGAGGCTCAACAGTAACCTGAGAAGCCCCTCAGCCTGGCCTACCTCTTGAGAGGCACATCCTGTAACAGTAAAGTCTCTGCCTGAGACTCCAAAGAAACTCCTGGCAAAACCTCTGGCTCCACTGAGCCTTCTAAAACCGACGTCCTCATCATTTGTCCTGAGCATCCGACGGCATTTTGTAATTACAATGCTTCCCAAACACTAACCTGGCACAGTCTAACCTCCTCTTAATAGTTGTTAAATCCAGCACAGGAGCGCAACCAACAACGGCCCTAAACAAGGTATACACAAAGTATGGTAATCCCTATGAGGTATCTGCTTCCCACAAGAAATACAGTTATTCACTTTTTCTGACATCCGTTAAATACTGAGGCAAGAAAAACCAAAATGTTGCCAACTTTGATTCAGTCTGAAAACTGAAATATTTCAGAACGCCAACCTGCACTCATAAAAGACTGAGGATATGGCGTGGGTCATGCGACCCCTAGTACCCTGGCGTCAGTCAGTCTAATGTAGCTTGACCGCCAGCCAGCCATATACTTTGGTATTCGGGCCGACTGGACAGCGGACTACCCCAATGGTTAGGACTGCAGCAATGTGGAATGAAGAACATCTACTTTTTGAAGAACATGCTGAGGAAGAAATACAAAAGTTTGCCTCCCAAAAAAAAAGGCGAGTTGTGAAACAGGAGATTCTGCTGCTTGTTATTGTGGTAATAAAGGATACAAAGACTGTGCCAGTCAAACCTTTTCCAGTGTTTCAATGAAAAATGCTTGCGAGGGGGAAAAGAATACAAGAATTGACTAGAAGACTCAAGAGTATACTGGAAATGAGGCGCCGACAGGATTTTGGAGATGGAAAGCAATAGAACAAGAGAATCTGGAAATATTGGACTTTCTCAAACTTTGTTAAAATTGTAGGGGACTAAAGCATATACTGGAGAATAAAAGCAGTAATTGGAAATTGACAAATGTGGTATTACAAAACAATGATTATACTTGTGAAACATGAGAGAAATAAAAATCTGGAAATACTGGACTTAGGATACAAATGTAAATAGGGGCTCCTGTTTTTTCTTTTTTTTTTTTTTCCCTTCTTTATCCTTGTTTAGTTTTAAGAAATATATGCTTTGCAAAGTAAAAAAAAATCTGGGTAAAAGAGCATGACAAAAGAAAAGATAGTGTGCTTTTTCTCATTCTTACATAGGGAAATGACTGGGTAAAGTCCTTTAGCTTAATCTAGTAACACGTTTTTGAGAAAGCAAATAAATGAAAAAGAATATTGAATACCATAAGGCTTTTTTTCTAGTTAAAGATATGCCTGGCAGTATTGTGTCTGGTTTTCATGTCTCTAGCAGACAATCTGATGAAGAGAAATGGCTTGGTGAAAATGTTTTCTGGAAGCATCCAAGTGCTTCCCAGCAGAGAGGGCTATAAAGATAAGACAAACCCAGACAGCACTTAATAGAACCACAGGCTGTACCATGTGTCTTGACATGGGTGACATTTCTATTAGGTTATCTCAAAGCTATATGTGTGGCTGTCAGTTTGGAACATCTGTTCCTATAAGGAGGGTAAAAACTTCAGTATTTGAAGATGTACATAGTTGTGTGCGTTACTACGTTAATAGGCTTTAGGGGGATTATTTTTGTTTGAGGGTTTTTATTAAAACAAGCAGTTCTGTAACTTGTGACATAAGCTCAATTGGAGATGACAAGAAAACAGTTTAAAAAATTAACCTGCCAAACAGTACATGCATATAACACATTTAACAAAAAAGCTGTTATACATAAAAGGTGGGAATAATAATTTTTCAAGAATATGATGCTTTTTGTAATGTCTATAAATGTGAATGGTCTCACAAATTAAAACAAAAAAGCGTATTGAACTATATTAAAAAATGTACAGTGCAAACAGCTATGCTACAGGAGACGCACTCAAAGAACTGAACATATGAATCTGATAAAGTTGTTCAGGCTGGTTTATTCAGTGGAATACCTTGGGCAAAGGAAGAGAGAAGTACTTATATTAAGTGCAAGAAGAGCGCCAATAGTGATAGAAGAGTTTAAAAAAGATATTAAATTTGTAGCATTAAGGGGCTACTTGTAAGGGTGGAGGATTACACTGTCACGTATTTATATTCCACCAAAAACTAATATAATGGAGCTGAAGAAAATACTGAGAGAAATCAGCTTTCAGCAAGGAATATTACTTACAGGAATTTGACTTAGGTTCATAGGTTCATACTAGGCTATCTGCCCTAGGGCATTTATAAGCCTAGCCAGAGTGTGCTTGGCTTTCGCCACCCATTTTAAATAAATTTTGCTATGCCCTTTTTTGAGGTTAGTATACTGTGCCTCTGTCTAACAGTGACACAGAAGTGATACCCGGGGTAAACCTACGATCTCCCATCCACTCATCAAGATTCCTCTTGAAGAGAGTCAATGAGGGACTCTGCCTAACCTGGACTGGGATTTTATTCCAGAGTGAAGGGAGCCTCTGGGTTATAAATCTGTCCCTCCAGCATGTCCTATTTATTTCAGTGCTGAGGTTCAAGTCTCTCGAGCACGTAGCTCGATGGGATTTGGATTTTCTGAGGTGCAGCATGTCCATTAATTCAGGGTTGGACATGGCTTTATACGTCAGGCACATATTGCCTCTGAGTAGGCGGTATGCCATTGAGTAGAGCTGGAGTTTCTTTAACCGGGCAGCATATGGCATCTGTTTGAGCCCTTTGATCCTCTTGGTGAGGTACTTTTGGGGTCTTTCCAGTTGCTGCAGGTGTCTGGTAAGGTACATCCCAAAAGGGGCACTGTACTCAATTATGGGCCTGATGAGGGAGGAGTAAAGAGGCACGATGACCTCCCCTGAACTAGATGTGAATCCCTTCATGATTAGGTGGGCTATATAAAATGTTTTTCTAACTACTTTGGCCACGTGGTTGTCAAATGAGAGATTGCTATCAACTTGGGTCCCCAGGTCCCTAATTACTTCTTCTGTACTTAATGGATTACCACCTATGTGGTAATTTGTGGGCACTTTGTTTTTGCCAAAGGGGATGACTATACACTTTTTGGCGTTTAGCTTGAGGCCATGGCTCTGGCACCAGTTGTCTGTTTCTATGAGGCCCTTTTGGAGGATGATTGTGTCGGCTGGAGAGTCGATTATGGCACCCATTTTGCAGTCATCTGTGAACTTGGTCAGCCACAGTCCTTCCGTGTTGGCCTGTATCCCCGAGAAATATATACCGAACAAGAGAGGTCCCAGGACTGAGCCTTGTGGGACGCCACTTGTAACTGGTTTGGAGTCTGACATGGCTCCAGCAATTCTAACCATGTGGGTTCTGTCCTTGAGCCAGTTTGCAACCCATCTAGTGACACGGGTTTATATTTAAGCTGGTGAGCTTATCTATAATGCCTGAGTGGGGTATTGTATTGAGGGCTTTTGCGAGGTCCAGGTAGGCTGTGTGGACCACCTTCCCCTCGTCAATGGCCTTGGTGACTGTTTCAAAGAAATAGACCAGGTTTAAGAGGCAGGATCTGCCCTTAACAAAGCCGAACTAGGTAGGAACCAGTGTCTGTAGGTCGCCGATATCTTTATTTATGAGGTCCATGATGATCCTTTACATAGCTTTGCAGACCAAGCTAGTCAGGCTTATGTGGCGATAGTTTCCAGGATCCGTTGAGGCACCACCTTTGTGGAGAGGGACCACTGTTGCTGTACGCCACTCCTTGGGTACATATCCTGTAGTAAGGCTGAGATTGAACAGTAGTTTTATGTTTGGGTTTAGCTCTTCTTGGGGTTCATGTAGGACGCAGCCCGGGACACTGTCTGGTCCCATTGATGCTGTGTTTTTTGCTTTGGAGAGGGCGGCTCTTACCTGAGCATCTGAGATGTCAGGGGGGCAAGCACTCTGCTGGGATAGATATTTGCCCTTTTGGTGGGGAGAAGTTTGCGCTGAACCTGTCAGCTAGGATGTTGGCAATGTCTGTGGGCTCGGTGTATTTTTTGTCATTTTGGACTAATTCTGAGCTTATCTGGGAATTCCCACCCAGGTTCCTAACATAACTAAAGAAAGTCTTGTGATTATCCTTAGTGTCCTGTGCAAATTTTTCTCTCGAAGCTGGCCTTAGATGATTTTATGAGTGCCTGTAGTTTTTTGCTAATACTGATCAGAGATGCCTTCCCTTTTTGGGATTTTGCTCTATCATGTAGTAGCTTCCTCCTTCTATTGTATAGTTTGTTTATGGATGGGGTCCACCAGACAGGATGTCTGCCTTTGGAGGATTGGGTCTTGGTTTTATTTGGGATTGCATGATCCATGCATTCCTGAAGGTGTTCATAGAATGCATTTATAAAGGATTCTGCGGTCTGGGCCGTATTTTCCACAGGCCCGGGGGCTTTGAAGGATTCCACCTCGGTTTTGAGGAGTGTGAAATTTGCTTTAGAGAAGTTTTTAGAGAAGTTTTTCACTGTGGTTTTCTGGGAAGGGGGGTGGGGTCGGGATGTGAATATCCAGTGAGATTTGTTTATGGTCTGATCTTACCAGTGAGGGATACACTTCTGGTCTGGAGCATAGAGTCCCCATGTTGGCGATGATCAGGTCCAGTATGTTTTCCCCTCTTGTGGGAGTGGTAACAAGTTGTTCCATGGCATTTGAGTTTATAAATTCTAGAAACCTTTGGGCTAGGGTGTTGGAGCTAGAGTAATGCTCCCAGTCTATGTTTGGGTAGTTGAAGTCGCCCAATATAATGGTGTTTGTTGAGACCTTCATATTTTCCAGTGTTCTCAGGAAGGCCGAGTGGGGTTCCTGGGTTTGGGAGGGTGGTCTGTAGCAGGCTATAAACTAGAAGGCAGTTTTACCCACTGTTAGTTGCACATGGATAGTCTCTGATGCTTCGTGCTGTGCTACCAACGTGGAGGTGTGGGTATCTTTGACGAATATTGATACTCCCCCTCCTTTTGTGGTTAGGTCCAAGTTTTGGGGCCGAAAAGCATGGTATGAGGAATAACCTGGTAGTGCTGGGGTGCTCTCGGGAGCCTTGAACCAGGTTTCTGTTACTGCACAGATATCGATGTTCTCCATGCTAAGGAGAGTTTCGAGTGCGTGCATCTTGAGGTTTAGACTTCTGGCATTGAGTAGCATTACTCTCAGTTTCTTATCCCTTGTGATACCTATGGAGGTGGGTTTGTCTTTTGAGCCTTGCCTAAAAAAGGCACTATGGGGGTAGCAAGAGCCTTTGCCAATATCCGAAAGCCCAGGGGTGACAGGTGCAAGCTGTCCATAGGGAAGCATCGTGGCTTGTCGAGCATGTCATCCCAGGCTGACAGGCATTGGATCCCCTTTGAATGACACCAATACTTAAGCCAATTGTTGAAATTGATCATTTTGTCTTCATATTGTGGCATAATTTTTGGTGAGGGTAAGATGCTACTCAAGGTCAGGGTCATACCGGCCTGGGCTACATACTCAGAGAGCTACTCTATGTCTTTTTTCATGTAGTCCAGGGAAGTTAGTCTCAGGTATTTCACACCAGCATGGACAATGACTGAGTCATATTTGTACTTGCCTTGCAGTGACCTGAGTGCTTGTGTTATGTGGTGGATCCTAGCGCCCAACAGGCAGCTCACCGTGACCTTCTCCTTGTTCAGCCTGGTGAGCGGGACGTCAGTGTGCCTGACGATAGAGTCACCTATTACAAGTGTATCAGGTGTGTTGTTTAGCCTTAAGGGCTGTGACTGTTCGGCACACTGGCTTTGCAAGCTATGTGTTGCACGTGTTTTGTTTTGGGGTAGCGGTTGCTTGGGTGTCTGCTTTGGAGGTCTCTGCTGCTTAGGCAGATTTTTATCTAGAGCCTCTGAGTATTATTTTTGTGTGTTTATGTGTTTGGTTTGCTGTCGTGGTAGGTCTATGTGAGACTGGAATTGTAGTGAGTGTGGTTTCCTTCTCCTCCTGACTGGTTACACCAGTACTGAGTTGAGAGAGCTTAGCCTCCAGTTTGGCTATATGGTTGCATCTCTCACATGTGTTGGAATTTGTTGGGAGGAGGAGAGGGTTGTCTGTGTACATGAGGCAGTTGTAATATTGCCTCAAGATTCCCAGATTCACCAGCTGGACCGGAGAGGAGACTGACAACTGACCTTTGGACATGCTAGAATAGTATTGGGAATTCCTTTATAATTGAAAAAAAGGGCCAATGCGGAACAAGGTACTCAAGGGGGCTTTGTGAGGGTGCAGTGCTTTTAATTTTTTAGTGCTGACTTAGTGAGCAAGTGCCAGGTAACTTAAAATGCAATGTGTTACAGGTAACTTAAATGCAAAAACGACAAACAGTAACTTTCTTTCAAGGAAACAAGGAAATAAGTACAGTAAGCAATGCAGATATCACTAGGGATCCACAGAAGCGCTGAAAAGCCGCGTTTTAGGTGGAATTAGCGTTTCAGGGAAATAAGCAAACAAACAACAAGCATACAAACAAAGCTAGATTCAGCAGGTCTGGATCTAGTCTATGCTACAGCAAACAAGGTGTACCAATTTCAGTAAGAAGCAGTTCAAATAGGCAGGCACTATAAGCCTTTAACCAGAAATTCCCAGCTCAGAAGGGTCCAGCCTCTCCTCCCACAAGAGTGCAGACCACGAACCCTCTTAATGTAAAATAACTGGCCTGAAGCCCAAGTGCTTAAACCAGAATTAATACACTTTTAGAATAACAGACACTGAGCCCTCAATCAGCAGTTCCCAGCTTAAAAGGATGTAAGCTACCTGTTCTGCCACGACAGTGCAGACCACAAACCTTCTTAATGTAAAACAACTGGTCTGAAGCCCAAGTGCTTAAACTAAAAGGCTTAGAACGAGTTACACCAAGCAGTAATAAATACAATTGAGTACTTTTAAGATGACGCAAAAGCAAAAAAAAAAAAATTTAAGCGGAAAGAGAGAAAGGAGTAGCAGAAACTAAGCTGATTGGCCTTCTCAAATGTTCTCCCTGTACTGGGTAGATAGAATGAGGTAATGACACTAGACTGGGAGGAGGGTCCCAGATCAAATTTAGACTAGGGGCGGGCAACTGCAAAGCCACCAACTATGTTTCTCACAGGTGAAAAGCAGCAGTGAGCCTTTAAATGAAAGTTTTAAAAAGCTAAAGGAGCCTCTAGAAAAAAAGAGTTTAACTGCAACAAGTTATCAGAAACAAACAACGCAACAGATGCTTAATAAAAGTGGACAATTTCCAGTTAATACCTCAACAGTGAAGATGTGTCTGGGGGGCCCAGAAGGGAAAACATAACAAAGGAGGGTGGATTTTTAAAGAAGTTTATGAAAATATTTGGCAAGGAAGATGTGAATTCAGTACTAGAAGTTTGGACTGAATTTACATGTTTCCCAAGATACAAAAACTGGGCTAAACTAGACAGAATTTACACTTCACAGAAACATGTGCATTTAGGTTAAGGTCTTGATATCCACCCAATAATTATTTCAGATCATGCACCAATAATAACAAACAACAACACAGGATAATGAAATAAAAATGAGACACTGGTGCTTTTCCACCTATCTGTTGATTAGAGAGGAATTTTAAGGAATGGGTAGTAGAAATTACTCACGAGCTATTAGAGAAGATAGAAATTTCTTCTGAAAATGCAGCTAGGGAGTGGGATAAAACTGAAGTGGAGTTTAAAAATGGGGCAGAAATAAAAGAAAGGAAGACATGGTTAAAAAGAATTACTTAGAGGGACGGACAAATGTTAACGTATTGCAAAATAAGGGGAATTTCACAGAACAAGGACAGGAGCAATTGCAGAATGCTAAACAGAAAAAGGACTATCTCAATAATATGCATGAGTTTAGAAAAACTGCTCTTAACCAACTGTTTTTTTTTTTTTTTGATAAATTTAGAGCACAAAAACGTTTAGCATGACAACTCAGGAAACAGAAAGTAGAAAGGGTTGTCACCAAGAGTATGGGGACCTAGAACCAGGAAAGTAACTAATCCTGTAAAGGTACTAGAAATATTTTGGAAATTCTATTAAAGTATGTATAAAGCAGAGAAATATGGAGTCAAAAAAGGTACAAATGGAAATGTTTGTGGAAAAATTAAATAGGCTAAGGTTAGAGGTACAGCAGGCTCAATTACTAACAGGATAGCAGGAGATGGAATAAAAAATCTACAGGAAAGTCCCCTGGAATAGATGGAATTCCTGTGGAAGTTTGGAAGCTAGGAGGGGAAAAAACTGATAAAGATCTGGA
Organism: Protopterus annectens; assembly: GCF_019279795.1. NCBI lineage: Eukaryota > Metazoa > Chordata > Ceratodontiformes > Protopteridae > Protopterus > Protopterus annectens. Next base: position 554,542,923 of record NC_056736.1, on the reverse strand, counting down.
CAGTTTTGTTTAACAGTATTTTAAGAAGAGGAAAAGTACCAACATCCTGGAAGAAAGCAGTGGTAGCCGTAATACCTAAAGAGGGTAAAGATCCATCAGTTCCAGCTTCATACAGGGTCATGATTATAAAGTGTTTAGGTCTATAATGGATAAAATAATGGCAAAAATGGTGCCAAAATTGATGGAACAATGCAGCGTTGTGGAGGGCAGACAAACATTTGACAATATTAACAGAACATGGATGTTCCAGAGGGAAGCAGAATGCAAGAAAATACCACTGCTGTTGGTGGGTCTTGATGCATAGCAAGCATTTGACAGAGTAAGCTGGGACTTTATGAGCAGACCAATTGAAGCAACTGCATTCACTTATAAAACTACAAGGTGATTGGGAGGATATACAAGGAATCGGAGGTGAAAACTGAAGTGGGTGGGGTCCTCTCTGATAATTTCTGCTTGAGCAGAGGAACCAGACAGGGGTGTCTTCTTTCTTCTTTATTTGCATTATATTTAAAAACACTGGCAAAGAAAATAAGGGAATCAGAAATTCAAGGACATAACTGGTATGGTAGTCAAGAAAAGCTGGCTCTACTTGCAGATATTATTTCATACATGACTAAACAAGAAAGGGACATTACAGTGTTGTGGAGCATTTTGAGACAGTTTCAGATTTTTTTTTCTGGATACAAAATTAATGAAGCTAAAAAACAAAGGCAACAGCTGTGAATTACGTACCCACACATGAATGGATTCAGCAATATCCATATTTATGGGGACAAGATAAAATTAAGTCTTCAGAAGTATGCATTAAAAATAATTCCAGTGTGGCAGCTAAAGATATGTGGGAAAAGACTAAACAAAAGTTAGCATAAAAACTAAGAAAATGGAAGTTCTGTTATATGGATATCGATAGTAAGATACAAGCAGTTAAAATGTTTTTAGTTTTATACACAGGTCAGGCATACTTTTATCAACCAGGGAAGCCGTTGTGGATAATTAATAGAGAGGTGAAGGAATTTATCTGGGTGGGGAAGATGGCAAGAGTCAAGTGGGATAAACTTATTCTTCCAGTAGAATAAGGCAGACTGGGATTACCCAATTTGAAAGGGTACTTCAGAGCAACACAGTTAAGGCTCCTATAAATGGCACAAGCAGAAAACTAACTCAAAGTGGAAAGACAGGATGATGAAACAGGGAGGAAGCTCAAGAAATAAGGAGAGACTGGGATTCTGGATGCAGATTTAACAACAATCATAAGGAATATTATATTCATAAATTAGCAGAAAGTATTCTAAGAACTAAGCCAACAAGGGAATGAAGAAAGGAGATTCTGCCGCTAGGGATTACTGCAATTAGGGATACAGACAATAAGCAAGAGGGGGCTGGAATTTATTATTGAAACCTGGCAAAGGAACCAAGGTAGTGGGAGCAAATAACTAGAGAGGGAAAGGTAATAGAATGGGAAGATACAAAGAACTTATTTGGACTGCAGGTTAGAAATTGCCTTCCCATCAAGGATGGATATCAGAGAATAAGCAAAGAGAAAGAAATAAGGGGTCCTAAACAAAAGACCAGCACTGGTAGAATTTTTGGTGGAATCTAGTACAAAAGTTGCAGTTAAGAAAGGAATAATTAGTACAGCATATAAATATTGCATGATAACTATAAGAATGAATCAAAGGAGGTTAGAAAGTATTGGGAAGAGAGATTGGATAGGCAATTCACAAAGAAACAATGGAGGGATGTATTTCTGTCTCCCAAATATGCACCAAAGTCTAAAAGGTTTAGGATCTTTGGAAGTGTTTACATAGGTATTTTTATACCCCAAGTAGACTCCAAAGAATCTTTCCTCAGGTAGCCAGCAAATATTGGAGGTATGATGAGGAAGAAAGATGTAACTGGGAACATATTTTCTGGGAGTGTAATGAGTTACTAGGGCTTTGAAGTTTCCCTGCAGAATGCTCTGTCAGAGATGCTGGGTGAGCAATTTGGTGTAAATAATGTTATGATTTTTTGAGCTATGAAACAGAATTGGAATTGCCTAGACATAGCAAAGTCTTGTTGAGTCTAATTATGGTAACTGCCAAAAAAGCAATTACTAGAAAATGGAAATCAAAGTCTAAACCAACTGTACTAGAAGTAGTGAATATAGCAATAGAGATAAAACAAAAGGGTAGGAGCAAATGACAGAAAAAATAGGAAATGTGGAAACAATATATGCAGAGGAGGAACAAAGTTTAAAAGAAGGCAGGATTTTGAATGAGATATGCAGTGTTTGACTGACAATGACTGGATAGATAAGTGGTGTATAATGTTTACAACTAAAATTATATGATTATGGTTTGTGATGTATAATGTTTGCAAGTAAAGTTATATTAATATGGTTTGCTTTCATTTATATAAATGTATGATTGCCCATGTCATATGTGATAATTTAATAATGATGTTTGTTTTAAAAGAATATTTCTGACAGTGGGACCACCTTTCTCTGGCATATACTTCAATATCATCAAACATTAATAGAAACTTTCTATGAACAAGTCAGGAGGCAGTACACAGGCCAAATGAAAATAAAAGTGTTTATATTGTAAGCACTTTCATGTTGTCACATCCAATACTTCTTCAGACATTAAAGCTTCCTTAAACATTCACATATTTAAAACAACTTGTCCCAAATCAATACAAAGAATTAAGCAATGTCATGCTGACATGACACTCTCTTAAAAACAACTAAAATCATGTTTTATTAAAAAAATCTATTGCTTTCTTAATAACTTATATTGCTGAAAGTTAAACATAACATCTATAAAACAGCACATTTCTCCTGTATTAGGATATCTAAATATATCAATACCTCATCCTATTATCGTATCTTTTTCACTAAGTTCATAATAGGCAGATGTATCAGAGCTTCTTAGATTCAAGATGCGATCATAATACAAACTTTCTTTATTGTAGTGTTTTGGCATTCTCTATATAGCATCGTATAAAAATATTATGTAACCAATTGCTCATCTTTACAGTGCTAGTCCGTAATTTTTATTCAATCAAGTCACCAAGCACTGAAATAATTTGTCAGCTTGTCTAGGCTTGTATAACATATCACAATGTAAAATAACGATTCTCCGTTAATGATGATGATCACATCTTCCAGAGCACAATCTAACTTACTAAGATGGATGTTAATAGTGTGCAAACATGTATTAGCACTAACAAAAATTTTAAAGAAGCCTAAGTTAGTGTTAATATATATAACCAGAAACAAGTTACCTCACCATAATATGATACATCTGCAAATAAAGCCAACTTTTCATGAACACCGTGCCAATTACATACTTGAATTTCTGAGTCCCTTATTTTCTTTGCCAATGGTTCTAAATATAAAGCAAATAACAAATGGGAAAGACTATACCCCTGGCCTGGTTCCTCTGCTCAGACACAACTCATCAGAGAGCAACTTTCACACTTTTTTTTGCCTCCGATCCATTGTATTATCCTTCTAATTAACCTTATTATTGTATCAGGAAATGCAAATGCATCCATTTTCCCACTCAAACTCCCAGCTTACTATGTTAAATGCTTTCTTTGCATCAACAACAGTGTGTTTTATTACATTTTGCTTCCCTCTGGATCATCAGTGTTCTACTAATAGCAAAAAAACAAACAAAAAAAAAAAAATGGCGTTTCTTGGATTAAACTGGCTCCATGAAAAAACGAGAATCTCTATGAACAAGTCAGGAGGCGGTACACAGGCCAAATAAAAATAAAAGTGTTTACTGTAAGCACTTTCAGGTTATCACATCCAACACTTCTTCAGACATTAAAGTTTCCCAAAACATTCACATATTTAAAACAACTTGCCTCCAATCAATACAAAGAATCAGTGGCGGCTGGTGACTTCAAATCAAAGGGGGGCTGCAGGAGATAGCCGAATGGGTGGGGTCAATGGGAAGGGGTGCGGACAACTAGAAAGGGGAGGAGCTATGCTCCAAACCACAAAAACTAAACATTAATTAAATATGCTGCCCTGGGTGACAAACCCTCATTATGAGAGTCCAATCAAGACAAATGAAGTGTAAAAGAATAAAAATATTTCAATGCATTGGCTTGCTTGACAGCTTACTTAATATCTAGATGGAAACAAAAACTTACTTTTTAAATACATTACTGGAATGCCAGTCAAAATCAAGTACAAGAAAAACATGCAGCACTCAGCTCAAACCGCTTCTCCTTAAACTGCATTATAATTTATATTCAGCTTTATTAAAGTACCAAGTAACATGCTGAAAGTAGCAATCTCTGTGATACCCCCACTTGTAAAAATGTTTATCCAAAAAAGGCCTGCTGCCTGACAACTATCTACTTGTTTCATGGGGAAAACATGATCAAAATAAAAAATGAAAAGCAAACAAGCTCAAGATACATTGCTTAAAGGACTACTGTACAGGTTATGGACTACACATGAATGGCATTCTGTTTAGTTTACGGGTAAAGCCCTCAGAGATCACTGGAAGTCTCCAACAAGTGTAATGAGCTTCTTAAAATAATGCAATCCTGTCCTTTATTACAAATACTGTCATATGCATTTCAATACCCAATGCTTATACATTATATAGTTAAGTATTCTCTGCATGGCAACAGAAAGGCTTCAATGTTGGCAATTCTTTAACAGTATGCTTATTAAAGATTACTTGCATGTTATGATCTCAGACAAGCTTACTTGATGGTCATTAAAGCATTGCTACTTAAAACACAGAGCAACAGGCACTTTGAGTAATAAGCATAAATCAACTGTACAAAAATATGACCGAAACCAGACCATTCTGCAAAATCAAGAACAGATGAAAAGCCACTGTAGTACTTGTGTCTACCTTGGATGGGGGGATACCCTGCACATTTACACTGCATGGGGGGATACCCTGCACATTTACACTGCACAACTGCTCCTTGCCTTGATTGGACACATCCAGAGTCACTACATGGGGGAGTGGGGTACAACAAGTATGTCACAATTTGAAATGTCTCTGGCTGTCTGATGGCCCCGACACATTTGTCATACCTCACCATCAGAGCAAAGCCATACATAGAAGTGGGACAAAGGCCCAAAAATAAGGACAATTTTTAAATATTGGTCTTATAAACTTAGAAAGATAATAGAATAGTAGGTCTTGTATTAGTATGAATTTTCTGAAGGATATGAAATCTGAAACCAGACCATTCTGCAAAATCAAGAACAGATGAAAAGCCACTGTAGTACTTGTGTCTACCTTGGAATGGGGGATACCCTGCACATTTACACTGCATGGGGGGATACCCTGCACATTTACACTGCACAACTGCTCCTTGCCTTGATTGGACACATCCAGAGTCACTACATGGGGGAGTGGGGTACAACAAGTATGTCACAATTTGAAATGTCTCTGGCTGTCTGATGGCCCCAACACATTTGTCATACCTCACCATCAGAGCAAAGCCATACATAGAAGTGGGACAAAAGCCCCAAAAAAAGGACAATTTTTAAATATTGCTCTTATAAACTTAGAAAGATAATAGAATAGTAGGTCTTGTATTAGTATGAATTTTCTGAAGGATATGAAATCTGAAACTCAAATGTCTATTATTTTCTAACTTCAGTCTTTAATGATTTACCACTAATTTGCCAAAAAAATTTTTATGAAAAATGGACCAAAAATGTGATGCAAAAATATAAAATAGCCACACAATACAGCTGGGAATCTGTCAAAGAAGGGACGTTTTTTAATAATAGTACTGCTAACTTGAGCAGCTGACAAAATAAAAGAATCTACATGCATTTCTGAAATAAAAGTAATCTATAACTCTGATTATTACAGTTATTTCTAAACTGTAAACCCTCCATGTTGTCTTCCAAAATTGCTATTTTGCGGAGGGATTATTAGGGGAAGAGCAACATTTTGAGCCAAATTCGGGGACAGATGAGAGGTTTGGTTATGCCTAATTCTATAAAGCAATTTATTTGTATGTACCTTTCAACCTTGTTAATGCAATAAATCTGGACAAGGCCAAATATATTGGGGGAACATAAACAGTACTAAAAATTGCTCTTGTATAAACTGAGACAGTTGATAGAACAGGTCTTACTCCAGCATGCATTTTTCTGAAGGTTATGAAGTCTGAAACTCAGTGTCATTAGTGACTTAATTCCTAAATGATTTTCCAGAAAACCACAAATATTATGAGGAACAAACCAAAAATAAGAAGCAAAAATCTATTCATTCTGTGAAAATCTGGACAGTTGGGAGGTATAGTTCAGCTGGGGCTGTCTTTGAGTTTGCCGCACTTCCCCCTCACAAAATCATGGTCGAATGGAGCCCTCCCCCCTGCAGCCATTCCAATGATTCATTACTTGGCTATATCACTTCATTTACCATAAACACTAATGTGCATACTGCTTTACTTCTATGATGATGTGGATTTCATTTGAAAGTTTTATTTTGCATTTTAGAGCACAAACACTAAGATATCTGCTAAACAAAGCAACACAGTCTCACAAAACAGGCTTAGCATTAAAAAAGTACAGTTGTGTATACCTACCATAAATGTAGATGTTCGAGTGTCTTCACTGTTGCAGTCATGACTGTAGGGTTCTCCCCTGCCGGCAGGCAGCCCTCGGTCGGCCAGAATCCCAAAGTCTGGGTCCGGCGTCGGCTGTTCAACCCCGCTGCCTGACGTCAGAGCACCAGGAGTATAAAGCTGACAGCCGACGCCATCTTCTCCAGTTTTTCTTGCCCTAGATGTCAGGAGTCCCAAAATGAAAATGGTCCCATAACCTTTACAAATACACCTCAGAAGAATGGTGAAAAAGGAAATACACAAAAGTAAAAATAAGAGGGGACAGGAGGGAGGGAAACCCAGACTGCAACAGTGAAGACACTCGAACATCTACATTTATGGTAGGTGTACACAACTGTACTATGTTCATCGTGTTTCACTGTTGCAGTCATGACTGTAGGGTAGAATCCCAAAGCTGAAAGAAAGGGAGGTGGTCATAAAGAAGAAGGGGTGGCTAAAAGGCCCTGCAAGACTGCAGAGGCAAAGCCTGCCCTAGACTTAGAGTAGAGAGGTAGATTGTAGTGCTTAGAAAAAGTATGCACTGAACTCCAAGTTGCAGCTTCCAAAATGTCCTTGGTAGGAACTCCCCTGAGGAAGGCCGCAGAAGTGGCAGCAGCTCTGGTGGAATGAGTCCGTATGCTCCCTGGGATTTGCTTTCCATGGTGTGAACAACAAAATCTGATTCCATGAGCAATCCATTTAGAAATGGTTTGTTTTGAAATGGCTTTACCTTGGGAACTTGAAGCATAAGAAACAAACACTTGTTCTGATTTTCTGATGTCCTTGGTTCTGTTCAGGTAAAAACGTAGCTGTCTGTGTACATCCAAGGAATGTAAGATCCTTTCCCCTTTATTTTGAGGAGTGGGGAAAAAGGTTGGCAAGTGGATAGTTTGATTTAAAGCCACTTTGGAAACCACCTTAGGCATGAAAGTCGGATTAGTCCTCAAAGATACCCTGTGTCTTGATGAAAAATAATATAAGGTTCCACAGCCATAAGAGCTTGTAACTCTGAAACTCTCCTGGCAGAGGTTAGTGCTAACAGGATAGCTGTCTTCCAAGATAAAAACTTGATGTCAGAAGAAGCGGCAGGCTCAAAAGGAGGCAAGGTTAGTTTTTCCAAAACATAATTGAGATCCCAAGCAGGAATGGGAGGAGATCTAGGAGGTCTTAAGTTCTTAGCTCCTCTGAGAAACTGTCTCATGAGCTGGTGGGAAAAGATGGGAGGGTCTGTATTATAATGAGCAGAAATAGCAGAGGCATGGATCTTAATGGAAGAGAAAGAGAGACCCTTATGTAAGAGAGCCGTCAAGTAAAGTAAAATTAAAGTAATGTTAGGAAGAAGAGGATCAGAATCCTGAGCCTGCATCCAGGAACAAAATCTTTTCCATTTTCCTGCATAAGATTTTCTAGTGCTAGGACATCTGGCTTCTAAAATAACATCCATAACCTGCTTGGGTAGGAAAGAAGAAATCAAAGGCCCTGGGTTAACCAGGCCGCCAGGCTGAGAGTTCTGACATGAGAGTGTAGAACCTGACCCTGATGTTGGGACAGAAGGTTCGGAGACTGAGGTAAAACCCAAGGGGGCTCCAGGCATAGGTTTTTTAGAGTTGGATACCAAAACTGCCGAGGCCAATTCGGAGCCAGCAAGATTATCATCTTGGGCTTGTCCTGTTTTATCTTCAATAAAACTTGTGGAAGAAGAGGAAGAGGCGGAAAGGCATATCCCGAGAGGTTCCTCCAACTGAATGACAGGGCGTCCACTTTCCAAGCTTCTCTGTGGAAAGTCCTGGTGCAAAAATTCTGTAGCTGATGATTTAGATGGGATGCAAAGAGGTCTATGTGAGGACATCCCCATACTGCTATCATCCTGAATATTTTGGTGTCCAGCATCCACTCGTGTGGATCCGAAAGGTTTCTGCTCAAACTGTCTGCCAGGAAGTTTTGTTTCCCTGGTAGAAACTGAGCTTGAAGATCCAGATTGCAAGCTAGAGCTGTGTTCCATAAATCCATGGCTAGTCTGCAAAGGGGGTAGGAATGAGATCCCCCTTGCTTGTTTATGTACCACATAACTGTGGTGTTGTCTGTCCGTATTAGTAGTTGTCCTGGTTGTATGAGATTCCTGAAGGCCAATAGAGCTTTCTGAACGGCTAACATTTCCTTAAAGTTGATATGCAGGTGCTTCTGATCCTTTGTCCAAAGGCCCTGCAGACAATTGCCCTGAAAATGGGCTCCACAAGCATAATCCAAGGTGTCCGTGGTTAGAATCTGAGAGGCAGGAGGTAGACAGAAGGGTTTCCCTTTGTTTAGAGCACATGCCCTGGACCACCAAAGAAATTCCTTTTGAAGGCAAGGAAGGACGGGAATCAGAATGTCCAAACTGTGCCAATGCTGAGACCATACACTTTTTAGGTACCACTGTATTTTCCTCATGTGTAGTCTTGCATATGGTACGAGAAGGATGCAGGAGGCCATGTAACCCAAAGCCTGCAGGAATTTCCTTGCAGATAGATGGGTTAGAGTTGCCAAGGTTTTGAAAGTTGAAGCCAGCTGTAATTGTTTTTCGGATGTCAGAAATGCCATCTGGGTTGTAGTGTTTAGAAGAGCACCCAGAAAAGTTATCTGTTGTGATGGTGTCAAATTTGACTTTTTTATGTTTACAGAGAATCCCAGGAATTTGAGGAGGTTCTGTACAAATTCTAGATGCTGGAGTAAGACATCCTTGCTGTCTGCCTGAATTAGACAATCGTCCAGATAAGGGTAAATTTGAATTCCCTTGAGTCTGCAGTAAGCTACTACTGGAGCCAGGCATTTGGTGAAGACCCTGGGCGCAGCAGACAATCCAAAGGGCAGCGCAGAGAATTGAAAGTGCCTCGATCCGGCCTTGAACCGGAGGTATTTTCTGCAATCCTGCCTGATGGGAATGTGTAAATATGCCTCCTTTAAATCCAAAGTCACCATCCATGCATCTTTGGACAGCATTGGAAGTAACTGCTGTAGAGTAAACATCTTGAATTTTGGAATCTCTAGAAAGGTGTTCAAGACCGACAGATCCAGAATGGGTCTCCATGAATTTTGCTTCCTTGGGACTAGAACGAGCCTTGAGTAAAACCCTTTTCCCATCTCTGAAAGAGGAACCAGTTCTATGGCATTCATAGCCAAAAGAGCTTCCACCTGGTTTAAGGCCTCCGTCCATTGATGTTTTGGAAGGTCTGGCCATCCGCTTGGCCTTGGGCAAGGTATGAAAATGGAATTTGTAACCTCTTAGAATCACATCCAAAACCCATTTGTCCTGGGTTATTTGAGTCCAATTTTGATAAAAAAGAGAGAGTTTTCCTCCGAGAGGGGCTTCCAGGCAAGACGTTCCTGTAGCCCAACAGAGGGAGTCATTGAGTTTGTTTCCTTTGAGACTGTGGCCTGTCCTCTCCTCCCCTAGAGGTAGAAGCAGTCCACTGTCTTGATCTATAAGCAGCTTGTGTTTGAGGCCTCCCTCTGGAGCGTCTATATCTACCCCTCTGAGGCCTGTCTGAAGAGGGAAAGGACCAGTTTTTTGAAGGCCAATTCCTGCTAAATCTAGGAGGCTGTACTTGTAAGAAATCTTTAGCTGTTTGCATGGATTTCGCCTTATCCTCCATCTTTTTAATCACCTCTTCAGCTTTAGATCCAAACAAAACATTATGCTGAACAGGAGCATCCAATAATTTAGCCTTTACTTGTTCAGGTAAATTTTGTTCCTTTAGCCATGCATGTCTTCTAATGACTGTGCCAGAGGCCGCAGCCCTACAAGAAGCCTCCAAGGCATCAAATCCACAGTGTAAAACATGCTTCCCAACCTGTTCAGTGGCATGCAATAAGTCATGTAATTCCTTATCATCTGCACAGGCAGAAATGGAAGTAAATTTTGTTTTAAGACAGACAAGAGAAATTGCTGATATTTAAGCATATGAAACTGACAGTTTAAAGCCCTAATGGACAAAGTAGCAGAAGTGTACACCTTTTTTCCCCATCTTTCCAAGGCTCGAGAATCCTTTTCAGTAGGAATGGGATTTTTAGCAGTAGCAGCCTTAACTCCCTTAGGAACCTGAGAAATGGTTTCAGGGTCAGCAGTAGGATTCTTGTATAAAAACTGATGGGAATCAGGAAAACTGTAGTATCTATCAGGCTTAACAGGAGCAGGAGGAAAAGAATCAGGGGTTAAGTTAGCCTCCGAAAAGGCATCATCCACAATATCCAAAACAGGAGGAATAGCTAGGGGTCTATGTTGGGGAAGAAGAAGAAAATCCCTCAGTCTTTTCTTGGATTCCGAATACTCCTGTCCCTCCCAGTGGTAATGCTCCCTCATTTCATGCAAAGTTTCCCCAAAAGAAAAATCCTCAGGAGGAGAAGCTGAAGGAATGGAATCTTCCGCATCAGAATCCTCATAAGGAGGGAAAGAATATTCCTGATCAGAAGAAGAAACTGAGGAAACAGAAGCCTGATCAGAGGAATCATAATAAACATCCTGCCTTGGCCTTTTGTCTGGAGGGGGATGAGAATCCCTAATCATTGTAAGTAAATCCTCCGCCATCTTGAGTAACTGTTTCTGTGACTTGGGAGCCGGTTCAGAAGAGGCCTGTGTTGTAGTCTTTGATTTAGAAGGAGTCTTTGCCTTTGTCTTTGGCTTTGCCTTTACTTGAAGCTGAGTAGGCCTGAAAACCCCTTCGGAAGCCGGTACCTGCACAGCGGCTCTGGACCCATCCGAAGGAGCATTGTCCGAAGGTCCTGCAACAGAGATATTTAAAGGCCCGGTTGGCTCCTCATGAGAGTCCGTTTCGGCCATCGGTTCTAAAATAGCCGACGACAGGGGCTGCAAAAGCGCCTCACTGACGACAGCCGAACCTGAAGCTGGCTCCACATATGCGCTATCATCAGATTTGGACCTCGAAGGCCTGTCTTTATCCTTGTGACGTTTGTGAACTCCGGTAGCTGGAACCGTATCCGACGACATTTTGTAGTTAAAGCGCCTACCGAAGTAATGAAAATCAAAATCGTACCTTTGCTTAATTGTACGTTGATTGAATCTAGCACAAAACCGACAACTAGCTACGTCGTGGTCAGGGCCTAAGCAAGGAATACAGTATGAATGAAAATCCTTATGAGGTATTTGCTTCCCACATGAAATACAATTATTAACTTTTTCTGACATCGGAGTGGAGCAAGAAAAAAGTTTCCCCAGCGGGGTACTTAGCTTTGAGTGGAGAAGATAGTCTTCAGACCGAAGTATATAGAAATATTTGTCAGGAGTCAACCGACCGGCACTTGCGAACTGCTATCACCGCACGGCAAGAAAGACTGGGGAAGATGGCGTCGGCTGTCAGCTTTATACTCCTGGCAACAGCCCGGACCCAGACTTTGGGATTCTGGCCGACCGAGGGCTGCCTGCCGGCAGAGGAGAACCCTACAGTCATGACTGCAACAGTGAAACACGATGAACATCTTTTCTGCCCTTGAAACGCACATTCAATGAAACAGCATTGAAACCCACATTCAAAGAAAATACATTTTGCCAGTGGCACAAAGATTAACTTTGGGCTGTTTTCAAATCATAGGCCCCTTGCACATGAAACATACATGTGCTCTTTGATACACCTTCCTGATTCTACTAAATTATATTCCTTGTACAATACAGTACAGTTGTTAGACGGCATTTATTGTTTTGAACATTTTTCCAGTAAACAATGAAACAAAATGCATGCACCAATGACAAAACTACCCAATTCAGAACATTTCCATCATAAAAGTCTACTCAACCTTCTACAGTCCACCAGTATCAGTAAATATGCACAATCTCTGAAGTAGTAAAAGTCATCTAAATAATTCCACATTAAAGAAATCTGCAACAATGAAGAGGTTGCTGCTAACAAACAACTTTATATGTCACTGTTTATTCATCTACAAATAAAGTGCCTGTTGCCCTTGAGGAATAAATTGCCTATGTTGCATGCATTAAAAAAAAATAAAAATAAGCTAGTAATATCGCAATAGGGACTGTATGGCAAACAGATAACAGGTTCATAGTTACTACTCTAGGTATCTTTGCCAAAGACTGCAGCATCCACCCACTTTACAACACAGTACAGTATCAGCAATGCATCTATCTACTGTGGGAGTAGAACCCACAGCCTTCTGCATCAAAAGCAAGTACACTACCTGTTGTGCTATTAATGCAAGCAGACTCAGAATAAGCAGCACTAAAGTTTTGTTCCCCTGCAGCTCTCAGCTCCTTGTAAAATCTACTCGACACGCAGTTGTATCTCTGAACTTTGCCGCACACGAACTCTGGAAAAAGCCGAAATTTATTTGGGGGGGGGGGGACAACCAGGGACACATTTTAAACATTGCTTGTATAATGTTGGAAAGTTGCTAGAATAAAATGCTATGTTACCACCATACATTTCACTGCCACGTCTTTAACCCAGGGGACCCTGTGCAAAACAGTCAGAGAAACATACCACTATGCCAAATCAGCTGTTTTGTAAAAGAGAGGAAGATAAACTTAAATGGCTACTATTTAGTGAATTCAGTTCTCAGCATAGCTGTCAACCTCTTGGCACAAAACACCCGAACAAAGCCAATAATGGGGGGGAATACAGCCCCCAAACATTCAGTGAATTCAGTTCTCACTATAGCTCTCAACCTCTTAGCAAAAAACATGTGGACAAAGCCAGTAATGGGGAGGGAATACAGCCCCCAAACATTCAATAAATACAGTTCTCACCATAGATAACTCTCAACCTTAGCACAAATACCTGGACAAAGCCAATAATGGGGAAATACAGTCCCAAAAATAGGGACAAATTTCAAATATCCATGTTATAAACTTAGACAACTGCTAGAACAATTTTGTGTTACCATGTACTTTCTGAAGAATACGAAGTCTGAAATTCAAATGCCTATTTTTTAAACTTTTAACCAGGAAACTAGTCTGACGTGGAACAAAAGACAATTTTCAGCAGAGTAGAGAGAAATGCCAATCACATCTTTGCAAGTAAAGAGAACATGCAGACACCACACAGAAGGCACCCCAGCCAAGAATCAAACCAGAGAACCTGTAGCTGTTAGGCAACAATGCTGCCAGTGCACCACAACACTACAGACTTTGCAAGGAAAAATGTAGATACAGAAACCACAGATTTTATGAGGAACAGAACAAATATGAGGCAAAAATCTGCAAGTTTTTTTTAGAAATGGCGGTGGATAGGGAATTCAGGTCCTTGCCACCTGCATCCAAGGTACAGTGTTCAAGCCCGAGTCTCTATCCACCACCATTTGCTCTCTCTAGCCACCAGTATATAGTAACTGGGGCATTTTACTTACACACACACACACACACACACACACACACACACACACACACACACACACACACACACACACACCTAACCTGCAACACCAGCAAAACGACCTACACACACCAGCAAAACGACCTACACACACACACCAGCAAAACGACCTACACACACACACATACACCAGCAAAACGACCTACAAAAACACACACCAGCAAAACGACCTACACACACACACACCAGCAAAACGACCTAACCTGCAACACCAGCAAAACGACCTAACCTCCAGTCAGGAAGCAACTCACTTACCTGATACCACCCGAGCAATCCAGCGACCTGAAGCAGCAAAATCCACCCGTGACATGGAGCAATCCAGCCAGTGACCAAAACCTGCTACACCTACCTCCTGAATGAGCCCGCGCAATGAAAGTCCCACGAGAGCAGCTCACCCCTCTCAGTCCTGATTGAATCTGCCTGCAGCCGAAGCAGTCTGGACCTCCTCTTCTGTGCGATCGTCCCTGCATTGATTCCTGGGTGCATTTGCAGCAATGATTGCTGGGTAACCTGTGTTTCTCTATCCGGACAGCAGTCTAGATTTTTTTTTCCTGTTTGTTTTTTAGTTTTACAGATTTTTCTTTTAAGGTGGGAGGGCTGCAGTCCAATACCACGATCCGCCCCTGCAAAGAATTAAGCAACGTCATGCTCTCCATTTTGTTACCTGATGGAAGCAGAAAAGGATATCTCATTGTTATGGAACATTCTGACAGTTCCAGGTTTTTTTGGGGATATAAAATTAATGAAGATAAAACAAAAGCTATAGCTGTAAACTACGTACCCACATATAATTGGCTCAGCAATAGCCATATTTATGGGGACATGATAAAATGAAGTATTTAGAGGATGGATTAAAAAGGATTCTGTTATGGCAGCTAAGGATATGTGAGAAGAGACTAAACAAAAGAAAATACAAAAAACTGAGAAACTGGAAACTCTTGTTTATGGATATGGAGAGCAAGATACAAGCAGTAAAATGTTTTTAGTCTGTATCACGAGACCATGAGTAGGACCCCTGGGCAACACAGGAAGCTGGGGATAAGCATACAGGAACATCCCCTTTCAAGAAAAAGACATGGCAACCACTTTCCAAGCCACATAAGTTGGGAAGCTGCCTGTTCAGAGGGGAAGCAAAAAGACCCACTTGAGAAATACCCCACCAATGAACAATGTCCAGGAAAACCTCCTTATGAGGCATCCACTCAAGAAGATTTGTCCTGGATCTGTTCAGAATGTCTGCCACCAGACTGTGCTCCGACAAAAAATAAACTGCCTGAACAGTCAAAATATGGTGGCTAGCAAAATCCCAAACTATGAGGACCAGTCTGCAAAGAAGTTATGACTTCATGCTCTCCCCACTTATGTACCACACAACAGTGGTGTCATCTGTAGAAATGCTGAGGGGAACTGGAAACAACTGAGAAAGCAAAGCTTGTAGACCTGAAAGTAGAGTCCTCATTTTCTTGATGCTGATATGGTATTTGAATTGTTCGAGGTCCAAATCTCTGGACTTGAACATTGTTTGAGGAAGCCCCCCCCATCCAGGTCTGAAGAATCTGTAAACAGCTCTTTGGTGGGGGGAAAGAACCTAAAAGGGAAGACCTAGATAAAGAAACTTGGCGAATTCACCATAGGAAATCCTGTCTGAGACAACGCAACTGAAGGCTGGGTAAGTCAAGAAGATGACAATGCTATAGCCAAACTGTTTTGAGATGCCAGTAAAATTTCTAAATGTGAGGCTTGGTCAAAGGAACCATTGGAATGACAGAGGTAATAAACCTCAGGGCTCAAAGAAACTCTCTTGCAGAAATCTCCTGTAAAGGAAGAAAAGACTGGAAAAACGCGGTCATAGAAAGGACCTTGGGAGAAAGAAAAAAGGTAATCATTGAAAGGGTCGGAATCCTGCATCACAAGAAAACCTGATCCTGTGAAGGGGTTAGAATAAACTTTGAGGATGAGTGTGAAACCCACACTGTGAAGGAGCATTGTGAATTTGAAATCCTGCAGACGAAGCTTCTGAGAGAGGGCACAAATGAGCAGATCATCCAGACAGAGAAGTATCTGAACATGATGAAGTTTGCAAAAGGCTATGACTGAGGCATGACACTTTGTAAAAACCCTGGTACTCCAGAAAGACCAAAAGGCAAAGCAGATAAATGATGAGAGAAAGAAACAGAGAAGCATAAATAATTCCTGGAGAGTGGGTGAATAGGAATGTAGAGAGAGAAGCCTTTTTTTCAGGTCCAGAGAAACCAAAAAGGCCTGAGGATGCAGAATTGAAAAAGTGACTGAAGTGTAAATCATTTTGAAGGATGGGATTTTCAGAAAAGTGTTGAGAAATGAGACATCTGTAATGGGCCTCCAACAGCACTCTTTTTCGGGAACCAAAAGCATTTTAGAGTAAAATCCTTTTCCTCTCTGGGACACAGGAACTGGCCGAATGTCCCCAGAGCCAACATGTCCAGAAGAGGAGGAGGAAAACAAGGGAGCTGGAAAGGTGGGGGCTGTGTGTGAAAAAGAAGGAAGATATTTCGAGGTCATGAATTAACTATTTTGGATGACTGAAAACACCCAGTAATCTCTGGTGATGAGTTGCCAAACTGGAAAAGGCCACATTAACCGATGAGAAAGGGGAATCTAGTGGAGGGCAGAGAAGGGTGAAAGTCAGTCAGAGGCAGAATTGCCAAGAAAGGAAAACTTCTGACCCCAAGAAACCTCATCAGGCTCCTGGAAGATTTCTAACACTTCAAGGGTTGCTTGTGATGTCTACACATAAAGGGAGCCTTGGAATTCCTTTGAAACATAGGTATAGGGGAGAGAAACATTTGTTTAAGGTCCTGCAAAACCTTCACTTTATCCTCCGAGGTCTTAAAAAGGTCTGTGGCAGCACAGCTAAACAGATTTTGAGTGTCTGAGGGAATCTAACAATTTGGCCTTAATATGTTCAAGGGGAGGTTGCACCCTGAGCCAGGAATACCTCCAGATAACTGACACTGATGCAACCACCCTACAAGAGGCATCATCAGCAGCATCACAACTGCATTTGATGGGAATGGCAAACAACCTGTGAAGCAGAACCCAATAAAGAAAGGGCTTAGAACTCTGTTTCAGAGTCAGGTATGTCAGTTAATAAAGTCCCAAGCCTAGACAACAGAGCCAAAACATACCTAGTCATATGGGTCTGGTAATTTACAGCCCTAAAGGCTAAGGCGGCAGAGTTAAACCTTACTATCCTTGTTGGAAGGCAAATGCTTGGAGAAAGGAATCAGCTTAGAAGTCTTATCAGAGAACAGAGAAATCTCTGCTGGATCAGAAGAACTCTTGTACAGGAATTTTTGAGCCTCAGGCACTACATAAAACCTACCTATCAGTTTTTTTTTTTTAGGAGCAAGGGGCTGAAATTTTGGAGCCTGTGAAGCAGAACTAAAAAAATCCAAGAGAGCTTCCAAAACAGGGGGCACTACATAGTCCATTTGTAGCAAGTCATATCATCTTTTCTGGACCTCAGACATTTGTGAACTTTCTCACAGAAAATGCTCTAGCATTTTAACTTATGTCCTCAAAGGACAGCTCCTCAGTAAGGGAACTGTAGGACAGAGCATCATCCTCATCTGATTCTAAGGCAAGAGGGGAATGAACATGGGAAGAATAAGTGAGACTCCTCCTCGCAATCTATCTGTTCCTCCTCATCAGAAGAATCAGAAGCTCAGAGTCTCTTGGAAGGAGTGGAAGATAAGGCAATGGGAAGAAACAGATAAAAACAACAATCTCTATCAAAAGAACCCAACCACAGGAGAGCAATAATACGTCCTTCAATATTGTTCAGTACTGCAACAGCTCAAAGTCTCGATGAACAGTGTCCCAAAATCAGCTTTATTCACAACGGATCAAGCGCTTTCATCCACCGATAGTGGACTTCATCAGAATCAATTAACTAATAAAATTCAAAATATTTATACACATTTAGGCGCCAAAACTTAATATATATTTAAAGAACAACACACAAAAAATAAAAGCTTTTATATAATATTGTACATCCAACGAATAAAATCAAATACATTACTAATTTGATATATAATTCATTAAACTTCCTCATTCTGTATAAAAATAAGGTGACAATGCTTTGTATACTATTTTGTACTACTTAGTATAACATTATTATAAAGTGCCTAGGATCCGAGTTGATTCATAATTTAAACAATAGTTCAAAAATGTGCTCAATATATAATAATTCACTTAAAATCAATTAACTACTTTACTAATGAACCTAAAAAAAATTTTTTTTAAATTATTTTAATTTAAAAATATTAATAATTCATAAATAATTTATAACATATTTATAAATTTAAATATAATAAATATAATAATACAACATGAATTTGAATAAATATTTATTGCCTCCCCTCAAATTATTAAAAAAAGGCATCAATTTAGATTTGCTATCATAGAGACTGTTTTTAATAATTTGATGGGAGGCAATCTGAGGGTCCGCATAGCTGAGAAGGAAGCAAAATGGCAGATACTAACTGATGCCACGACTCCCCCAGGCCTAAATGATGGCATTTCTTTAAAACCATTTTTATTAACGAATTATTAAAGTTATATATATATTTATTCAAATTCATGTTGTATTATTACATTTATTATATATAAATTTATGAATTATTAATATTTTTAAATTAAAATAATTAAAAAAAAATTTAGGTTCATTAGTAAAGTAGTTAATTGATTTTAAGTGAATTATTATATATTGAGCACATTTTTTAACTATTGTTTAAATTATGAATCAACTCAGATCCTAGGCACTTTATAATAATGTTATACTAAGTAGTACAAAATAGTATACAAAGCATTGTCACCTTATTTTTATACAGAATGAGGAAGTTTAATGAATTATATATCAAATTAGTAATGTATTTGATTTTATTCATTGGATGTACAATATTATATAAAAGCTTTTATTTTTTGTGTGTTGTTCTTTAAATATATATTAAGTTTTGGCGCCTAAATGTGTATAAATATTTTGAATTTTATTAGTTAATTGATTCTGATGAAGTCCACTATCGGTGGATGAAAGTGCTTGATCCGTTGTTGTGAATAAAGCTGATTTTGGGACACTGTTCATCGTGTCTTTGAGCTGTTGCAGTACTGAACAATATTGAAGGACGTATTATTGCTCTCCTGTGGTTGGGTTCTTTTGATAGAGATTGTGGTTGTCGAGTATCAAATGTATTTTTTCAGTCAAGAAACAGATAAAACCTGATGGGGGTTTTAAGGACATGATCATGCCACTCTTCCTTTGAAACAGGGACACATGCCTGGTCTTTTTTTTTTTTTTTTTTTTTAATTAAGATGAGCCTCCGCCCTAACAAGCCTAGGAAGTTTCAGTACCCTGTCTAACCTCAATAATGGTACCAGGGACTTCCTCAGAAGAACATGGGAAATTCCATTAGGCCCTTCAGATACGATAAGCTACAGCTCCCCCTTCTCATCTGCAGTAGACATATATGCAGCCTCAGAGGACATGCGGATAGCCATCCCAGGGTTGGCCAGTGTTGCAACAGAGGGACAGGCATCAGAACCAGATGATCCTTAGGTGCTACATCAGGCCCTATGGAGACATCAAGCACATGCTGGATAGCAGAAGTCTCTAAACTTAGCTTTTTGGACTTCTTTCTGGTCTCTTTTCATACTATGCATTACTTTTACATGCATCTTTTTAAGTATTTTTGTTTTGTTCCCTCTTCTCTATTCTTCTCACAATGACACTTACTGTCTTAATTGCATTACAGTTTTCACTATTCAATGCTTCCATGATGGCATTTTATTTCTTCCATTCCTTTCTCTTATTATTCGAAGTTTTTGTTTTAAGACAGTCAGCCTGCACAGTAATATATCCCATTTACTTCTGTCATATCACATTAATTTCTCTTAACAGTCTTGATTACTCTGTTAATCTGTTTTATGAGACTTTTTGGATCTTACTTACTTTCTGTAATCTCTTTCATTGATCTTAATAGGTCTATCCATCTCTATTAAATCAAGCAGCCATTCCCTTAGATCATTTTCCTCTAAACTGAGAGCACATGCTTTGTTCTCTTTCCTGCGGGCAAGCTACAGGTTATAGAACGTACTATGAAATATACAAATGTATGTGTTTCCATGCTTACTCTCTTAATAGAATCTTGAAATTATAATATACATCACGTTTGTTTCTGGAAATGAGGCCCAATTGATAAATACAGAAAATTTACCCCAGGACTGCCCCCTGTAATACTAATCGACAGAAGGAGCTCCTACATGTTTTATCCCACGCACGGGTCTGCTCAAATTATCTATGGTATGACCCCAGTTATTCGCACTGTTGACATGGTGTTGCTTCATTCAGGTATTCATTCATACAGAGACTTCTCTAGAACTATGTACCACATGACACAGAAATCACTGTAGCGAACTCACACAGCATTGCATCTATATTCTCCACATACAACAGGCTCTTTTCAGCTATGGCTCAGGTATTGCAAGGGCAAAGACAAAAGCTATATGTGCATACGCACATAACTTAGATTAGCCTTCAAACAAGTGCTTGGGAGGTGTTGAATTCAGAAGAAATCCACACATGTAGAAAGAGAACAGACAGGTAATGGGAGATCAGGAACAAGCTCCAGACCCTGTACCTAAGAAATCTGTTAATTTGAACAATGATTACTAAACCTGAATTCAGAAGGTAGAAGGGGTACCTTTGGGCAATAAGCTCTGAGCATGAACTCAGTATGTAGGAGAGGGGTGGCCATGGACAATAAGCACAACACATGTGATTATGTGAATATCACTGTGTACAAATGTGTTTGGGATCTGTGGCAGCAGGATCCACTTACCTGAAATAGTACTGTGGTATCTCAAGTACATCACAGCCCACTACAGTACCATGTATGATACAATAGCAAGTAGCACTTGGAAACTATCTGATCCAGGAATAGCAGCTACTGTAGGACATTTGAAAGCTTGGTTTACCAACTGATCAAAGCACAAGAAATGGACTACAGTAATATTTTACAGCCAGGAAAAGAAGTGCATATGGCACCAGTTAAAGAATTAACTGACTGCATGTCTCACTGCACAAAGAAGCACAGCAAATCTTAATCAGCATATGATTGTCCCATCTTTACAGACAGAGAAGGAGAGAGACAAAGAGAATTAAAAAAAAATCTATCAGTGATACAAATTGTGCATTACAAAAGGCTGTAAACAAGCAAGTAAGGACAAATTTTACATCTGACATTTTAATCATATCTAAACTGTTCTAAATACAGAACTGTTTGAAATCAAAAGAAAACTGGACTGCAGTGTGGTATTCTAACACAAGCATGAGTACACAAAGCTAATCATATTGTATACAAGTGGACCTACCTGTACTTCTTTAAAACTATACTAGGAACTGTATGCACAGAAACAAGATGCTAATTAATGCCATCATAATTTAAGCAAGGAGGAATGTAATGCTACATCGTGTTTAATCAACAACAAAGTGAGTGCAATGGTTAAATCAGCAGACTTTGTTTTTGTAAACAGATGTCCTATTACTGCCTAATTACACAGTTAGGTAGGTGTATTACAAATAAAGTTTAACAGCTGCTAAAGCAACTAGCAGTCAACACTAATGTCAGTGAAAGCAAATATAAATGGCATTTCAGCCTTGCCAATGTATGGTTCTTGCTTTGAAAGAAGTTGTTAAATGTGTAGCTTGTGAGAGACCAATACAACTGATGACCATATAAAAAATCAGTTTAATACCCACCAGAAGCTAGGCTCACTGCACAAGGTATTTCCTGATTTAACAAACTCTAAAAGATGCCTACGGCCATCCCAGGAAGACAGTTGTAGGATCTCATCCCCCAGGCCCCCAGCAAAGCACAGATAGGGCTCTTGGAGTGTCTCCCATCCAGGGCCGGCCAAGGGACTTGGATAATTCAGACTTTATTCACCCAGCATGTGTGCACGCTACTTTGTGAACAGCACCACTCTAGAGGTAAGGGGCTGCAAGCCATGAGGCTTGACATGACATGTTCGTTGGGCACTCACTTCACAGAGGAGAGAGAGGGACACACTTCAAGGAGATCTTTGGCCATCTCACCTTTGAGGATGAAAGCTCTAGGTGCATGGCAGAAAGAAGATCCACTATGAAGGAAGTCCTGGATGTGAGCCTGTCTGAGGCCCTGCGGAGTTCCACGAGGCTGGGCAGGATCAGAAGGAAGGTTCCCTGAGAGGCACTGGAGCACAAATGATCCGGCATAATTACGCAGCCTGCAGGAGACATGGAAGTGAGAGGGACCCTGACGGGTTACTGCGGCCAGGGAAGGAGTGCTTTTTGGCTTGGTAGAAGTGGAGGCCAGAAGGGGGGCTGTCTCGACTGAAGTCTGTGTAAGGAAGAGTGAGGCGGAAAGCAGCCAAGCCAGGAGAGCTCCTTCCTGGGGGGGGGGGGTACTGGCTCAGGCTTCCCTCTGAGAAAGGAGTCCAGATGGTACAGTGAGATGGAAAGTGGCTGGGTTGGGAGAGCACCTGCCTGTTTGAAGGGGTCTGGCAAAGGCTCCCCTAGGGACAGAAGTCCAGAAGGGAGAGTAAGGCAGAAAGTGGTGGGGCCAGGACAGCTCCTGCCAAGGTGAGTGGAGGCTGATGGTGGGTGCCTCCCAAGAAGTCCTGTGTGCGTGTCCCTTCATGGAAGTCTGGATGAGGGCGGACCTGCCCCTTGACGGCCAAGGGGAATTCCACAAGGCCAGCAGAATCAGAGAGAATGTCCCCTGACAAATAACGAGGTGCAAATGATCCAGCACAATTAGGCAGCCTGCAAGAGACATGGAAGCAGCAAGGACTGTGTACGGCAAAAGGAGGCTTCTTTTCTGCATCGAAGTGGAGGCAGGGAGAGATCTGCCCAGATGAAAGTCCATAAGGGAGAGTGTACAGAAGAGAGTGGTGGGGGTCAGACAGCTCCTGTTTGGGGGAAGGGCATCCAGCCTTGCCCCAGGACCCAAGGGCAGGGGTGTCCTGACAACGTAGGGCAGCCCACAGGGAGAGACAGCACAAGGGAGCCCGACCATGGGGTACCAATCCAGAAGAATTACAAAGTCCCCCACTAGGCTCTGGATCAGAAGTCCACATGACAGTGAATCAGAGTTGCGCAAGATAGGTTGGGATTGGAAGGATTGTCTACTGAGAGGCACTGAGGCTCGAATGATCTAGCACAATTAGGCAGATTGCAAGAGACATGGAAGCAGTGGGGGTTCTCAGCAGGGACCACGGCCAGGAAAGGAGGTCTCTCGGCCAGATCTTAGGGGAGCCTTGAGGGGTTCTCTGTTCAGATGGAAGTCTGGAAGGGTAAACTAGGCAGACGGAGGCAGGGCCAATAGAGTTTCTGCTTGTGTGAGGGGTGTGTGGCCATGCCCTCTTCTCTGACAGAAGTCTGGAAGGGAGATCAAGGTGGAAAAGTTGCTGGACCAAGAGAGCTCCTGCTCGGGTAAGGGGCACCCAACTCTGCCCCCCCAAATGAGGTCCGGAAGGGAATGAGAGATGGAAAACTGCAGGGCCAGGAGAGCTCCAGCTAGGGAGAAAGGGGTCCATGCATGCCTCCCGCACGAATGGAATTCTGGATGGGACAGTGAGGTAGAAAGCAGCCGGGCTGGGAGATCTCCTTGGCCAGGTAAGGGGGGTCTTTCCATACCGCCCTCTCTGACAGAAGTGTATTCGTTGGCCAGGTCCCAGCCTGAGATGACAGTTGTTCCACCCCAGGTCCCACCCTTGTCCCAACTGTCGATCGATTGGGCCAACTGCCTCCCATTGGTGGAGGGCCCCATGGCATGGCTCTCCAGGTCATCCCACATGGGTCAGGCTTCTCCACCCAGGGAGTGACATGAGAGTCGGGGCTAAGTGTTCTGTTCCCTGCTGGGAAAGTTGAAGCAAGACCAATGAGCCTGGGACACAGTGAAGGGGTCCTGTCATGTGTTGGGGCATTCTGCTCAGAGACCGCTAGCTGCACCTGTCCATGCTGGCCACCCTAAGTGTGGGAGGTCCACTCTGT
This sequence comes from Protopterus annectens, assembly GCF_019279795.1. Classification (NCBI taxonomy): domain Eukaryota; kingdom Metazoa; phylum Chordata; order Ceratodontiformes; family Protopteridae; genus Protopterus; species Protopterus annectens. Next base: position 554,518,884 of record NC_056736.1, on the reverse strand, counting down.
GGCTCTTACCACAAAGCTCCACGCTGGCCACTGACCAGTGCCCTGGGCACCCCTCCACAAGAAGGACCCCCTTGCATCAGCAGAGGTTCAAGCACTGGCCCCCTCTCTGCATGCCTGCAGAGGTGCTCCTATCTGGTTGATCCTGCCAGTAGAATATGGTTGTCTCAAACATTAAGCAGTGCAAGTCTCAGTATACATAGATGCTACAATGGACTCTGTGAATGGCTCATTAAATCAGTTATGGTTTGTTTGATCACTCTACTACTTGGATAACTGTGGTAATTCTAGAGCTAATACAGGGAATCAGGGTTCAAATCCAGAGAGGGAGCCTGAGAAACAAATACCACATCCCAAAGAAGGCAGCAGGTGTGCAAATTACGCACTCCTGGTTCAATGAGGTAGTGATGGAAAAATAATAATACAGGTCTCTTTCAAGGCCCTCAGTACCAGAAAGTGAAGAGGGAAAAGCCCAATGCCAAATCCTCTCGAGGGCAACAGGTACCGGGAAATGTGGCGTACAGACGTCTGTCACCCCAGCACTGCCCAGGGGACCCCAAGTCCTTATAATCAAGGCTCAGTCCATGCACAGTGTGAGGCCATAGTGGACCCTGGCATGCCAGGATCAGGTCTTCTTGGAGCTGGGTTGTTTGTGAAAGGTTAAACACTGGCATGAGCCTGATAGCAGACAAGTACCATATGGTAAAGTTAAAAAAAACTTTGAAGAGAGTACAAGAGGGTGTGAAAGTGTCCAGAGGTAAATGGGTGGAGACCATGTGGTCTATCCAGAGGATTCAACTTGGTGGTTGCATTGGCTTCTGGGAAAGGCGGATCCTCCTCCCCCTCCCCCTCCATGGGGTGGAGGAATGGCTTCGGGCATGTTAGCGGCCATTGGGAGCACTTCCTTTGAGACAGTGCACCACTACTGTCTCCGAATCAGCCAGGAAGGGCGTGCGGAAGGTGGTCCCCCTCCCTGGAAGGAAGTGTTACAGCCTGTGGAAGCAGCTCTCACTGTGCCCCAGGATTGTGGGAGATGACTGTCGGCGCACCCAACTCCTGGGGTAGGGGCTAGAGGTCCCCGGCTTCTGGTGGGGCCAGGCAGGACTGTCCTCAGTGCAGCCAGACTGTGCCCTGCAGTGGGGCTGGCGGAGCTTATGTCAGGTGCCTGGGGTCAGTAGCCATGTTGGTGATCCACCTTTCCTATCTTGAAACAACGGCCAAGGAGTCTAACAAAGTGCACGAGTCCAGGGTGGGTAGGAGACTCCATAGTGCAATGAAAGTGAGGGCTGGCATGCGCAGGCCAAAGCAGGATCCGCTGACCCGTGCAGGGGGGGTGCACTGCCAGCTTGTCTCACTCATTGTATCAGGGAGGTGGAGTGTGAGCATACTTGGTGGGACCTGAAAGATAGTGAAATATGCTTGGGTAGGGCAAATCCAGAGGAAACTCTGGTGGAGGTCTGTAGTGGTCCTGACGTGCAAATCGGTCATCCAACCTCAGTATAAGGAAGACTAATCAAACCACCTAGTAGCCAATTCCCTTCAGTTTCCCTAAGGATAGCTGGCACTCAGCAGATGCAGTTTTATCCGGTAAAGTGAACAATTAGAGGGCTGAAACTATCTCAACCTATTCTCAAACTTTAAAAGGGTAAGAAGCCTGACTTGCTAGTTTGAAGGTGGTTATGAAATGAGTGTCTTGTGGGTCACTTTTGGAAAGAACTGGTGCTGTGGGATGAACCAAATACCGGATTAAAGCAGACTCTCATTAGACCCCAGAAAAGGTATTGGTTGATATAGACAGCAGGATGGTGGCCATGGAAGTCAGAAACTGCTAAGGTGTGTGTAACAACTCACCTGCTGAATCAACTAACCCTGAAAATTGATGGCGCTGGAGCATTGGTTCCATGTCTGGCCATTGCTGGGAGCCAAGGGGGCTATGCCACAATGAGTAGAAGGGCTGTCATGGTGGCAATGAAGGGTGAGGGCCTGGAGCCATCATAGGTGAAGATCTTGGTGGTAGTAGCAAATATTCAAACAGGAGCTTTGAAGGCAGACGTGGAGAAGGGTTCCATGTAAACAGCAGTTGAATATGGGTCAGTCAGTCCTGAGAGATAAGCGATCAACATTCCAAAGGGACAAGAGATGGTTTCTGTCGCCCTCAGTAGATCGAAAGGGAGTTGGATTCAGATCCCCGAATCTGGAGTGTCCGAGATGGCACCTCGTGATGCCCATTGTGGTGATGCAAACGATTCTAGAGAAGTTGGCAGGACCTCCTGGGAAAGTTCTCTTTTCTTTGTAATGGGCAGGGCACCCTGACATGGGTTCACCCCGAGAAAGGGGCCCTCACCCTGGAAATCGACTTAGTTCTGGCAGTGTCAGGTGAGCTCTCACCAGCCCTTGAAAATCTGGGGGAGAGGGTGCAAGTCTCACACCAGCCTGTACCCATATCTGCAGCAGGTCTCCAAGGTGAACAGCCTCTGGCATGTTAGAACAATGTAGGTAAGGAAAGTCGGCAAGCCAGAGCTGCAATTTCAGGATAAAGACTGGCTGCAAGGGCTGGGTCAGTCGGGCTCAGGCATGAAGCAGGCTGGGCGAGCATCATAGCTGAAGGCATCACCCCCTTGCCATACCCTCCTCAGGGGGACCAGTGACAGCAACTCTGGATGTGTGCCAGGCCCTTCCTGTGAACTGCCCTGGCTGTAGTGGGTGCTGGTCCAGATAGGAATCTCACATCATCTGGCAGCTAACAGCTGACTTAGAATTGGTGTGGACTGGGGGAATTAACACAAAGTGTAACAAAGGCCCAAGACAGGTGTTGATGCAAGGTGATTTCTGCCTAGTGCTCTGAATGTCTAAATGAAAAAATTCAATGAAGGAATGAAGAACTGTGGGAGCATCTATGACTCTCTTAAGGTAGCCAAATGCCTGGTCATCTAATTAGTGATGCATATGAATAGATGAACAAGATTCACGCTGTCCCCTACCCTACTATATAGCAAAACCACAGCCAAGGGAATGGGCTTGGCAGAATCAGTGGGAAAGAAGACTGTTGAGCTCGACTCAGGCCTGGCACTGTGAAGAAATATAAGAGATGTCGAGTAAGTGGGAGGCCTTGCCAGCTGGTGAAAATACCACTACTCCTATCGTTATTTCACTTACAAGGTGAGGCAGGGTGGAGCTCTCACTTCTGGTTCCATGCACCTGGGCGCAATCCACTCCAGGGATAGCTTCAGGTGGGGAGTTTGACTGGGGTGATACACCAAGAGTAAAGCAGGTGTCCTAAGACAATCTCAGGGGGAGGGGGGGGCAGAAACCTCCCATGGCGCACAAGGGAAAAGCTTGCTTGATCTTGATTTTCAGGACGAATACAATCCATGAAAGTGGGGCTTCATGATCCTTCTGGCTTTTTGGATTTTAAGCAGGAGATGTCAGTAAAGTTATGACACAGATAACTGGCTTGGATGCCAAGCGTTCATAGTGAAATCTCTTTTTGATCCCTAGATATCGGCTCTTCCCATCACTGTGAAGCAGAAATCAGCAGCATTGGATTGTTCAACTAATAGGAGACGTGAGCTGGGTTTAGACCATTATGACAGAGATTAGTTTTACTGTACTGATGATGTGTTGCTGCGATAGTAATTCTGCTCAGTATAAGAGAAACCACAGGATCAGATATTTGGTGTATGTGCCTGGTTGAGGAGTCAGTGATTCGAAGCTATCATCTGTGGGATTATGACTAAATGCCTCTAAGTCAGTATCCTGCAAAAACATAATACAACAGTGCCACAGATCTCTGGTCGGCCAGGAATAGCCAGCTGCAAGGTCAGCGAAGAGCTCCATTGGTCAATGGGTCAGAGTGTGGACAGAAGGTGGCTGCCTCTTCTCCAGCAGTGTACCACATATTCATGGAGAACTGGGTATCAAATTATTCTGGGTCAGGGTTTTGTACATAGCAGAGCAGCAAAAAGCTGCAATCTACTGAAAGCCAGCCCTTCAACCAATCTTTTGTTGTAGGTGGAGGGACGAGCTCAGTGCCCTTGTGGGGGGGACTTGCCCTTGGTCAGCTTGCCCGTGCCTCCCTCTGGTCCATATTACCAGTGAGACTTTGCTCAATGGCAGTGGGCAAGTCCGTAAAGGGTTTCAACAACACCAGTGGCACAGTCCGTGTGCTCTCCGAATGTGAGAACTTCCTCACGGGCAGAGGTCCCTGGTTGCTCCCTCCTATTGTCTCGCTTGTACCTTTTTAAAAAAAACAAAAAAAACACACCTTTACTGAATTATGATTGGTGACATAGGCAAATTACTAACATTTATATAAAAGTAATGAAACTGTATTAACAAGTTCACGTTTACAAACATTATACTTCACATATATTGCTATTTATCATATAACCTAAGCAACACTACATAAATTATTCAATTCCTGCCCCTTTTTTTAAAGATAAGAAACATCTTTACTAAACTATCACTTACTAGTAAACTATCACTTACAGCATAAGCAATCAGACATTTATATAAATTAAAACAAACTGCAAAAAACACAATCCTAGCTGCAAGCATTTTACTTCACAATCTTACTGACACACTCCCAGTTGCAAACATTATACATAATTTATAATCTACCCATTTTCAAACATTACATAGCTCATTTAAGTCCTGCCTTCTTTTAAACCTCGTTCCTCCCCTGTATGTATTGTTCCCACAATTCTCATTTTTTCCTATGTAGTTTGCTTGTACCCTTTGCTAAAGACCTCAATTCCAGTTTTCTCTCTGTTACTATATTCACTTCTTCTAGTATAACTGGTTTAAATTTTGATTTCCATTTTCTAGTAATTGCTTTTTTTGGCAGCCACCATAATTAGAAAAAGCAATACCTTATCATGTACAGGCAATTCACATTCTGTATCACAGCTCAGAAAAATCATATCCCTTGTCACACCAATCTGCCCACCCAGCATCTCCAACAGGGAATCCTTAAAGTCTGCCAACTCACTACACTTCCAGAAAAAATGTTCCCAATTACCTTTCTTCTCTGTCACACCTTCAACATTTGCTGCCTACCTGAGGAAAATTTCTCGAGTCTACATGGGTATAACAATATCGGTATAAACATTTTCAAGCAAAAATCCTAAACATTCTAGATTTTGTTGCATATTTGGGAAACATACATGTATCCTCCCCATTACTTCTTTGTGATTTTTTTATCCAATCTCTCTTCCAATCTTTTTTAACCTCCACTGATTGATTCTTATAGTTAGCACACAATATTTTATATGCTCTACTAATTATTCCTGTTTTAATGGCAGCTTCTGTTCTAGATTCTACTAAAAACTCTAGCAGTGCTGGTCTTTCATTTAGGACATCCCTATTTATTTTTCTTTGCCTATACTCTGACAATCATTGATAGTGAAGGTAATCTCTAATCTGCAGTCCAAATAAATTCTTGGATGTCTTTCCTTTCTACCATATTTACCTCTCTAGTTACTTGCTCCCAAATACCTTGGTTTCTTTGGCAGTTTGCTCCAATAAATTCCAGCTCCCCTCTTGGCTCCTGTCTACATACCTAATTACAGGCATCTCTATCAGCAGAATCTCCTTTCTCTATTCCCATGTAGGCTTAGTTCTCAGGATGCTCTCAGCAGCTTCACAGATAAAATATTATATAGGATTGTTATTCTCCTTAAAGGCCTGCATCTAAAAATCCCACTCTCTCTTTCTTTCTTGAGCTTCTCCCATTTCATCATCATCCCTTTCCACTTTGAATTATTGTTTTCTGCTTGTGCTATGCATAGCAGCCTTAACTGTGAAACTGTGAAATACCCTTTCAAATTGAGTAATCCCAAACCACCCTGTAATACTGGAAGACTCAGCGTATCCCACTTGACTTACTGTCTTTCCCTCCCAGATAAAGTCTTTCAGATCTTTATTAATTGCTATCCACAACTTCTCCTCTGGTTGATAAAAATATGCCTAACCTGTGTACAAGACTAATGGGAATAAAAACATTTTACTGCTTGCATCTTGCTATTCATTATCCATATAACAAAGCTTTCATTTTCTCAATTTTTGTATTACTTTTTGTTTAGTCTCTTCCAACATATCCCTATCTACCACACCAGAATGATTTTTAATCTATACTCCTAAATACTTCATTTTATCATGTCCCCATAAATATGGATACTACTGAATCAATGTGGGTACATAATTTGGCACTATTGTTTTAGCTTCATTAACTCTGTATACTGAAAAGATCTGAAACTGTCTCAAAATGTTCCAAAAGTAATGTCTCTTTCTGGTGTTGTCAGGTATAAACTATCATCTGTAAATAGAGCCAGATTTTCTTGACTACCATACCAGTTATATCCTTTTATTTCTGAGTCTGTTATTTGCTATGCCAATGGCTCTAAATACAATTCAAATAACAAGAGCAGAAACAGGACACCCCTGCCTGGTTTCTCTGCTCAAGCAGAAATTATCAAAGAGGACCTCACCTACTTTATTTTTTTCTCTGATTCCTCATATAGCCTCATAATTAACCTTATAATTTTTTTCAGGAAATGCAAATGCTTCCATTGCCCTGCTCAAAGTCCCTACTCACTCTGTCAAATGTTTTCTCTGCATCAGGACCCACCAACAACAATGGTATTTCCTTACAATCTGCTTCCCTCTGGATCAACAATGTTCTATTAATGTTATCAAATTGTTCTTCCCCTCCACAAAACCACATTGATCCATATCTATCAATTTTGGCATTAATTTTGCCATTTTTAGCCATTATAGACATGAACACTTTATAGTCATGGTTTAGTATTGAAATGGGCCTGAATGAAGCTGGCTCTGATGTATCTTTACCCTCTTTGGGTATTACAGTTACCACTGTTTTCTTCCATGATCTTTATACTTCTCTTCCTCTTAAAATACTGTTAAACAAAACCTTCCAGATCTTTATCAGTTTTCCCTCCTCTACCTCTAACCTTGACATATTTAATTTTTCCATAAACAGTTCCATTCCTATTTTTCTTGGATTTATAATTTCTCTGCATTATACAGACTTTCATAGAATTTCTGAAATATTTCTAATACCTCTACAGGATCTCTTGTTACCTTCCTTGTTATAGGCTCTCTAAGCTTGGCTTTCTACTTTGTTACCCGAGTCATCGTGGTAAGATTTTCTGTGTTCTAGTGTTATCATTAAAAAAAAACAAAAAAAAAACAGTTGCTTAACAGCAATCTTTCTAAACTTGTGTATAATAGCAAGGTAATCCCTTATTTTCTCATTAAAATTCTGCAGTTGATCCTCCTCTTCTTTTGAGACTGTCTCCCTTATTCTGCAATACTTTAACATTTGTCAGTCCCTCTAAATAATTCTAGTTACTTCTTAACCATAGCTCCCTTTTTTATTTCTATCATATGTTTAAACGCCACCTTAATTTTATCCCACTTCCTAGCTATATTTTCAGAAGTAATTTCTATCCTCTCAAATAGCTCCTGAATAATCTCCACTACCCACTCCTTAAATTCCTCTCCTTTCAACAGATAGGTGGGAAGGCACCAGTATCACATTTTTATTTCATTACCCTGTGTTTTTATTTTAGTTGTTATTGGTGTGACACCCATGCACTGGCCCAGCAATCAAGGAACCTCAATCCTCACCACTAACACCAGTGAGGGGGCATCCATATAGGAAAAGGATAAAAAAATACACACACAGTAAAGTAGAATTTCCCTTAAGAGCACACAGAGATCGCAGTCAGTCTGGGGCTGGTTTCTCCTTTTCTCTCCAGGTCCCCAATAAGACTCCCCACTGGCACAGCTATAGGGTCCAAATGTCAGTCTAGTGGGCAAGCTCCAGTACCCTCTCTGTCCAACCAGTGCTACATGTCCCTGCCCAAGTAGCTCACACACACACACACACACATACATTTTTGAGATAAGAATTTATGCAACCACATAGACACTCCAGGGGAGGGCTGGCACAGGTTCACCAGCTGTGCCCCTTTTACCCAGGGTTACCAGTAGAAATTACTGCAACCACCCAGCTAATATTTATCAGTTACTCAAAGGCCCTTATGAAAGGGTGTCCAATTATACTGTGCAATATTATTATCCAAATGGCAAGTGCGACTGAACAGTCAAGACTTATTTGGAGTGACTTACATACATGCAATGTACTCAGGCTTAAAATGATCTCTACACAAAAGAGCCACAGTTAAAAGGTTTAAAATATTTAATAAGAAATAATAAAAACACAAGACAACACTTTTTACTACACAGTGCTAGTCAAGAGTTCAGAGATCACAAAGAAATACTTAAAATAATACAGTAGAAAAGTTCTGACATCACAGAAAAACAAACTAGTCTAATCTTTCTATTTTCTAGCTATATCTAAGAGAAAACACAGTTCTAAAATCCTACTTAAATATAGACACAAGCAGAGTGGTGAGTTGGAAGTTCAAGACAAATGCTCAAATGCTCTCATTCTTTCTGTCCTTAAATAGGTAACACAGTAACACTGATTCATTTCAGATTGCATCGTTTCTTTCTGATTCCCAGGCTAACACACTCTCAGAGATTAATAGCCCTTTTGATCATGCAGCTGGTCAGGAACCACAGCAATAAAAGAAATTGTACATGCAAATTCTAGCCATTAACTCTGGCCTCAAAACAATAGGCAGAATGCCTATATCTAGACATCTCGGCTCCGAGTTTTGACATCAAAGTATTGACTTATCAGCTTTGTTACAGCAGAGTGCACTGTTGTTGCATTTTTGCAGTTCCACATTTAACACCGTTTTTTTCCCCATTTAAGAGAACAAGCCTGTGGCTTATATTAATATTTACAAATAACAGAATTCTCTACAAAATTCTATCTGGCTAGGCTGGCAGCCTTCACCTATCTTCACAAATGGCACATGATCTGAAACAGGTATTGAGTGCATATCGAGACCTTCAACCAAATGCACTTGTTCCTGTCACATATAAAGTCTGTCTAGCCTAGCTTTTTATATCTTGGGGAACAATACAGAAATTAATTTTGAACTACTGTTACTGAATTCACATCTTCCATGCCAAAACATTTTATACATTTCTTCAAAAATCTACCCTCCTTTGTTATACTTTCCCTTCTGGGCCCCCCAGATATATCTTCACTGCTTCAAATCAAATTCCAGTTTGGATTATTTCTCCCAGAATTTTCCTAAGTGCCATTTTAGCAGTTTTAGGTGGAATAATAAATACATGCCAATGTAATCCTCCTCCCTTGCCAGTAACCCCTTAGCACTACAAACTGGCCATTACCTTTTTATCACTATTGGAGCTCCTCTTGCAATTAAAGTACTCTTTTCCTTTGTCTCAGATATTCCACTGAATAACCATTTGGAAACTTCTCTATCAATTTCACATGTTCAGTTCTTTCCAAGTATGTCTCCTGTAACATAGCTATCTGCACTCTACATTTTTTAAGAGTCCACTGTTTTTTTCTTGTGTTTATCTGTGAAACATTTAAGGATATTACAGAAAGCATCATTGTACTAAAAAGTTATTATTCCCACATTTTATGCACAACACCTTTTTTGTTAGATGCCTAGTTCCACCTTTTGTGTTACATGCATATACTGTTTGGCAGGCTGACATTTTATGTAGTTGTTTCTTGTTATATCCATTTGAGCCTAAGTCACATATTATAGAACTTTGTTTTATTGAAATCCCTAAAAAAATACCCCTTCTAAAACCTATTAATTTAATACTAACACACAACTATGTACACCTTCAAATATTGAAGTTTTAACCTCCTAATAGGAACAAATGTCCCAAACTGACAGCCCCACTCCAGACTTGACTTAACCTAAAAAAAAGGTTATCCATGCTAAGATGCATGGTGCAGTCTGTGCTTCTACTAAGTGCTAACTGGGTTTGTCTTATCTTTACAGCTCTCCCAGCTGGGAAAACCCCTGAATGCTTTCAGGGAACATCATCTTTTAGCCAGTTTTGCTTTTCTTTTTTCCCCTTGGCCAATCACTCTCCACTAGACTGTACCTAATTTCTCATTATCACATTGCCTCCATGGAGACATGAGAGCCAGGCAGTCAATTTCTCTTTATCAGACTGTTTTCCTTGGGACATGAGGGCGAGACACAGAATTGCTACAAAGCATACAGTCATTTGCTAGAAGAAAGCCTCATAATATTCAATACTCTTTTTCATTTACTCGCTTTCTCATAAAACATGTTAATAAATTAATTTAAGGTCCTTTATCCAGTCATTCCCCTATGCAAGAATGAGAAAAAGCACATTATTTTTTCTTTTGTCATACTCTTAACCAGGATTTCTTTCACTGCAGTGCCTAAATTTCTAAACATTGAAGAAAGAGAGAAGGGAAAAAGGGGAAAAAAATGAACAGCAGCATCTATGTACAATTCCCATTACATTTAAAATTAACTGAGAAAACTACTTTATAGCATGCAAAGAAAACCATAACAAAAATAGTGCTATTAAGAAAAAAGTGTTTTCTTTACTTACAGTTAACTTTCTCCCCCTCTCTTCCCCTCCCCAAAGCATTTTTCCAGACATTAATAAGATGAAGTATGAGTCCCCAACACACAGAGCTATCTGAGATGGAGCAGCTGATCTGTGACATATAGCAATAAGTAGCCTGTTTTTTTTTTTTTTGCTTATTTGTAGCAGTTATTGCTTATTTTAGATATTTATAGCAATTTTATTGTATACTGCATACTTATACTGTATTTCATAGCTATTGGCTCACTTGTGATAAACATTTATGTAGTATTTTCTGCCTAAAATAGTTTAGGTGGTAGCTGTAATATTGTCCATATTCCTGATTGTTCTTGTGATAAACATTTCTGCAATGTGTTCTGCCTAAAATAGTTAGCTAGTAGCTGGAATATTCTCCATATTCCAGATTGTGTTGTGGGCCTAGTTGTTTGTTAGAGGCTGTTTTCTGAGCTCACTGTCCAGGTCATCATAGCAAAAACCACCCCCCCACTTTACTGAGAGTTTAGTGTTTATTGGTCATTGTCTAGTTGGGTTGCCAGGGCTACGGCTTGGAGAAAGCACCTCATTGGTCTTTTGAACATTTTTTAAAGTTGTTTCAGGTTTCAACTTTCTGCTAAGAAATTAACTTGAGTGTTTCATAACAATAAGTAGCCTGTTTTTTTGCTTATTTGTAGTAGTTATTGCTTATTTTAAATATTTATAGCAATTTTATTGTATACTGCATACTTTTAGTGTATTTCATAGCTATTGGCTCACTTGTGATAAACATTTCTGTAGTGTTTTCTCCAACCCACCCTATTGGCATCTTGTCTTTATACTTGCTGGCCTTGCAGTTGCCCGCCCCTACTCTAAATTTGATCTTGGACACTCCTCCCAGTCTAGTGTCTTTAGCTTATTCTACACAATACAGAGAGTATCTCCTTCTGATCCTCCAAAAAAAAGTCTGAATATCCTTGTGTTCTGACTGTGCTTCTCAGACATTTTGGAAATATAGAGTATATTTTAGTGCATTTATTAAAACTGTATTTGACTTAATACTGCTACAACTCGAGTGCTCTAGGGTTGTACTGCATCTGAATTGTTTGTTTTAGCTGCTTTTCTGTATATATAGACTTTTCTGTATATGTAGACTAACTACTTATTCTACTGTATTCCTTAAATCATTTTTAAGTTGTGCACTTGCCTTGCTTCATTTAAAAAGTAAAAATATTGCTAATTTTGTAGAGTTTTAATTCTATTTACTGTTTAGGGCTACACACTCAAGCGTGTTAGCCTTTTCTGTGTTTATTTACTGTATTATCGCATTGTTTAGCCTGTTTTAACCAAAAAAAAAAACTATCTTGTTTGCTCATTTCCCGCCTTTCCTAGCTAGTATAGTTCAGATCCCAGGCTTTGCTGGTTTCAGGACTTTATTTTCTGTGTTCAGAGCTATCCAGACCTTGCTGTGGTAGAGGGAAGTCCTACTGCTTACCAGTGGGAGTGGTGAGCATTGTACTGCCTCTGTAATAGTAATTTTAGCCATTTGGGGCTGATTTCTATCCCTTTCAATTTTCTGGCTTAAAAACTAGCGTGTTTGTGCATTTTTTGCATCGTGCAGCACTGCCGGGCTACAGTAAAACTATTCCAGGTGCCAGAAACTCTGCTCTTCAAATTCTCCCTTCAAACTAGCTGGTTTCTCAGTAGTAGCACTAAAATCTGCACCCCTGTGACTAGCACTTGTTCTAGAACCTGCTGGAAAGCACTAGGAAGCCTTAAACTGATACAAGCACTCAACTCTCCTTATTAATAAAGATAAATTAGTCGTAGGCACTAAACAGCCTATAATTGCAAAGTACCTTCCAAAGGTAAGGGAAAACAGCTCTTGTACTTTACAAAAAAGCACCTAAACAGGCATGTCCAAGGGTCAGCTTCCGGTGATTTCTCCTGTCCAGCTGGTGAATCTGGGCATACTGGGGCAATGCAACTGCCTCATGTACACAGATAACTGTCTCCTCCTACCACCCAACACTACAACCTGCGAGAGATGCACTTGCATAACCATTTGGAAACTTCTCTATCAATTTCACATGTTCAGTTCTTTCCAAGTATGTCTCCTGTAACATAGCTATTTGCACTCTACATTTTTTGAGAGTCCACTGTTTTTTTCTTGTGTTTATCTGTGAAACATTTAAGGATATTACAGAAAGCATCATTGTACTAAAAAGTTATTATTCCCACATTTTATGCACAACACCTTTTTTGTTAGATGCCTAGTTCCACCTTTTGTGTTACATGCATATACTGTTTGGCAGGCTGACATTTTATGTAGTTGCTTCTTGTTATATCCATTTGAGCCTAAGTCACATATTATAGAACTTTGTTTTATTGAAATCCCTAAAAAAATACCCCTTCTAAAACCTATTAATTTAATACTAACACACAACTATGTACATCTTCAAATATTGAAGTTTTAACTTCCTAATAGGAACAAATGTCCCAAACTGACAGCCCCACTCCAGACTTGACTTAACCTAAAAAAAAGGTTATCCATGCTAAGATGCATGGTGCAGTCTGTGCTTCTACTAAGTGCTAATTGGGTTTGTCTTATCTTTACAGCTCTCCCAGCTGGGAAAACCCCTGAATGCTTTCAGGGAACATCATCTTTTAGCCAGTTTTGCTTTTCTTTTTTCCCCTTGGCCAATCACTCTCCACTAGACTGTACCTAATTTCTCATTATCACATTGCCTCCATGGAGACATGAGAGCCAGGGAGTCAATTTCTCTTTATCAGACTGTTTTCCTTGGGACATGAGGGCGAGACACAGAATTGCTACAAAGCATACAGTCATTTGCTAGAAGAAAGCCTCATAATATTCAATACTCTTTTTCATTTACTCGCTTTCTCATAAAACATGTTAATAAATTAATTTAAGGTCCTTTATCCAGTCATTCCCCTATGCAAGAATGAGAAAAAGCACATTATTTTTTCTTTTGTCATACTCTTAACCAGGATTTCTTTCACTGCAGTGCCTAAATTTCTAAACATTGAAGAAAGAGAGAAGGGAAAAAGGGGAAAAAAATGAACAGCAGCATCTATGTACAATTCCCATTACATTTAAAATTAACTGAGAAAACTACTTTATAGCATGCAAAGAAAACCATAACAAAAATAGTGCTATTAAGAAAAAAGTGTTTTCTTTACTTACAGTTAACTTTCTCCCCCTCTCTTCCCCTCCCCAAAGCATTTTTCCAGACATTAATAAGATGAAGTACGAGTCCCCAACACACAGAGCTATCTGAGGTGGAGCAGCTGATCTGTGACATATAGCAATAAGTAGCCTGTTTTTTTTTTTTGCTTATTTGTAGCAGTTATTGCTTATTTTAGATATTTATAGCAATTTTATTGTATACTGCATACTTGTACTGTATTTCATAGCTATTGGCTCACTTGTGATAAACATTTATGTAGTATTTTCTGCCTAAAATAGTTTAGGTGGTAGCTGTAATATTGTCCATATTCCTGATTGTTCTTGTGATAAACATTTCTGCAATGTGTTCTGCCTAAAATAGTTAGCTAGTAGCTGGAATATTCTCCATATTCCAGATTGTGTTGTGGGCCTAGTTGTTTGTTAGAGGCTGTTTTCTGAGCTCACTGTCCAGGTCATCATAGCAAAGACCACCCCCCCACTTTACTGAGAGTTTAGTGTTTATTGGTCATTGTCTAGTTGGGTTGCCAGGGCTACGGCTTGGAGAAAGCACCTCATTGGTCTTTTGAACATTTTTTAAAGTTGTTTCAGGTTTCAACTTTCTGCTAAGAAATTAACTTGAGTGTTTCATAACAATAAGTAGCCTGTTTTTTGCTTATTTGTAGTAGTTATTGCTTATTTTAAATATTTATAGCAATTTTATTGTATACTGCATACTTTTAGTGTATTTCATAGCTATTGGCTCACTTGTGATAAACATTTCTGTAGTGTTTTCTCCAACCCACCCTATTGGCATCTTGTCTTTATACTTGCTGGCCTTGCAGTTGCCCGCCCCTACTCTAAATTTGATCTTGGACACTCCTCCCAGTCTAGTGTCTTTAGCTTATTCTACACAATACAGAGAGTATCTCCTTCTGATCCTCCAAAAAAGTCTGAATATCCTTGTGTTCTGACTGTGCTTCTCAGACATTTTGGAAATATAGAGTATATTTTAGTGCATTTATTAAAACTGTATTTGACTTAATACTGCTACAACTCAAGTGCTCTAGGGTTGTACTGCATCTGAATTGTTTGTTTTAGCTGCTTTTCTGTATATATAGACTTTTCTGTATATGTAGACGAACTACTTATTCTACTGTATTCCTTAAATCATTTTTAAGTTGTGCACTTGCCTTGCTTCATTTAAAAAGTAAAAATATTGCTAATTTTGTAGTTTTAATTCTATTCACTGTTTAGGGCTACACACTCAAGCGTGTTAGCCTTTTCTGTGTTTATTTACTGTATTATCGCATTGTTTAGCCTGTTTTAACAAAAAAAAAAAAAAACTATCTTGTTTGCTCATTTCCCGCCTTTCCTAGCTAGTATAGTTCAGATCCCAGGCTTTGCTGGTTTCAGGACTTTATTTTCTGTGTTCAGAGCTATCCAGACCTTGCTGTGGTAGAGGGAAGTCCTACTGCTTACCAGTGGGAGTGGTGAGCATTGTACTGCCTCTGTAATAGTAATTTTAGCCATTTGGGGCTGATTTCTATCCCTTTCAATTTTCTGGCTTAAAAACTAGCGTGTTTGTGCATTTTTTGCATCGTGCAGCACTGCCGGGCTACAGTAAAACTATTCCAGGTGCCAGAAACTCTGCTCTTCAAATTCTCCCTTCAAACTAGCTGGTTTCTCAGTAGTAGCACTAAAATCTGCACCCCTGTGACTAGCACTTGTTCTAGAACCTGCTGGAAAGCACTAGGAAGCCTTAAACTGATACAAGCACTCAACTCTCCTTATTAATAAAGATAAATTAGTCGTAGGCACTAAACAGCCTATAATTGCAAAGTACCTTCCAAAGGTAAGGGAAAACAGCTCTTGTACTTTACAAAAAAGCACCTAAACAGGCATGTCCAAGGGTCAGCTTCCGGTGATTTCTCCTGTCCAGCTGGTGAATCTGGGCATACTGGGGCAATGCAACTGCCTCATGTACACAGATAACTGTCTCCTCCTACCACCCAACACTACAACCTGCGAGAGATGCACTTGCATAGCCAAACTGGAAGCAAAGCTCTCTCCAGCCAAGATTGTGCTAGACAGTCAAGAGGAGAAGGTTAACACCTGCACTACACCTCAAGCAACACATAGCCCTTCAAAACCCACACCATCAACACCCACACATAGCAACACTAAACACACATATGCTGTGGCCCTTAACATTAACCTGCCCAAGCAACAAGGATCTCCGAAGCTGAAATGCAAACACCAGTCACAACCAAAGTGACACACAGCTCACAACACCAGCCACCCAACAAGAGCCCCTAAGGCAAGACAATGTACCCAACACTTTAGTCATAGGTGACTCTAAGTCAAGCACACTGATGTTCCACTCACCAGGCTGAACAAGGAGAAATGTACAGTCTGCTGCCTGTCGGGTGCCTGGATCCACCCCACATAACGCATGCACTCAAGTCACTTCACACAAGTACAAATACGACTCTGTCATTGTCCATGTTGGAGTGAATGACTTGAGACGTACCTCCCTGGACTACATGAAGAGAGACATGGAAGAGCTCTCGGATCATGTGACCCAGGCAGGTATGACCCTAGCCCTAAGTAGCATCCTGCCTTTGCCCAGAATGATACCATAGTACAAGGACAAAATGACTGACTTCAACAATTGGCTAAGCTTCTGGTGTCATTCAAAGGGGATCCAGTATCTGGCTGCCTGGGACGACACGATCAACAGACCACGATGCTTTGCCAGAGACGGTCTGCACCTGTCACCCCTGGAATTCAGGTTACTAGCTAAAGCTCTCACCACCCCTATAGTGACTTTTTTAGGCAAGGTTGAAAGAACAAAATCATCACAGTAAGATACAAGCATGCAATGCTACTTAATGCTAGAAGTTTAAACCTCAAAATGCACTCTCTCGAGGCACTCCTAAAAATGGAGACCATTGATAAATGTACAGTAACTGAGACCTGGTTCAATGCTCCAGAGAGCTCCCCTGCAATACTAGGCTACAACTCATACCACACTTTTCGGCCACCAAATCAAGACCGAAACACTAAAGGTGGAGGAGTGTCCATATTCACCAAGGATATTCACACCTCTAGGCTAGTTGACCAACGCAATGCATCTGAAATTCTCCAGGTGCAACTAACACTAGGTAAGACTGCAATCCAAACTGTAGTTTGCTACACATCCCCCACCATGCTCCAAGATTTGCACTACAACTTTCTAAACATACTGGACAATATTAAGATACAACCAAACACCCTAATACTGGGTGATTTCAACTACCCTGTCTAACTGGGAAAACTACTCGGGTATCAACACCTTTTCCCAATGGTTCTTGGAATTCATAAATTCCAACGCCCTGGATCAACTAATCCATTGTCCCACCAGGGGCTCCAATATCCTAGACCTGGTCATTACCAACATGGGAGATAGATGCTCCACACCAGTGGTCACCCCCTCATTGGCCAGGTCTGACCATAAGCAAATCACCCTTGACACCCACATCCCACCCCCACCCCCAAGTAAGGAAACCTCCATAAAAAACTTCTCCAAAACCAACTTCATGCTACTCAAGTCAGAAGTGACAAACGTCATGACACCCATGCAGATGGGAGCTGAAAGTTCAACTGCTGAATCCTATACTAAGGCACTGTACGAGCACATTCACTCGTGCATGAATCGTGCCATCCCAAAAAGAATC
Source organism: Protopterus annectens (assembly GCF_019279795.1). Taxonomy (NCBI): domain Eukaryota; kingdom Metazoa; phylum Chordata; order Ceratodontiformes; family Protopteridae; genus Protopterus; species Protopterus annectens. The sequence goes on along the minus strand of NC_056736.1, from coordinate 554,501,496 downwards.
AAGACGCTCTCCTCCAAAAAAGGAAGTCAATCTGGTGGGTCCCCTGCCATAAACAAACTATACAACAGACAAAATAAACTGTTGCAGAAAAGAGGAAAATCCCAAGATGCAAAAAACTCCCTTACCAGCCTCGGTAAGAAGCAGAGATCCCTCATAAAATCCTCCAAAGCTAGTTACGAAAAAATTCCAAAGACAACCACAAGGCATTCTATAGTTATGCCAAGAATCTAAATGGCAATGCTCAGATATGTTCTGAGCTTCAGCAGAATGGCATTAAATATACTGACCCCAAGGATATTGCCAATATCCTGGCAGATCGATTTAGTGCAAACTTCACCCCCCCTTTCACCCCCTAAAGGGCCCATCTCAATACCAAAAGATTGCCAAATTCCGGTAATCATGGCCACACAGGTAGAAACCTCACTCTCCAAAGCTAAGAATACGGCATCCATGGGATCAGACGACATCTTTGGTTGTGTATTACATAAACTGCAAAATGAACTGGCACCTCACCTAAGTGTTATGTTTAATCATAGCCTCACCTCAGGCTTTGTGCCCACTAAGTGGCGCACAGCTACAGTTATCCCACTCCACAAGGGGGGAATCCACCTTGGATCCCGGGAACTACCGTCTCATCAGTCTGATGAGCCTGATCTGCAAGGGCATGGAACGCATTATCATGGAACTTATAAACAAGGACATTGGCAACCTTCAAACACTGGACTCCACCCAGTTTGGGTTTGTGAAGGGCTGATCTTGTCTCCTGAACCTGATTGACTTCTTCAAATCAGTCTCCAGAGCTGTGGAAGAGGATAAGGTGCTCCACACAGTCTATCTGGACCTCGCCAAGGCCTTCGACACCATCCCTTCACCCTGGAATCCTAGATAAACTTACTAAGCTGGGCATAAATCCCTATGTCACTCGATGGGTTGCCAACTGGCTTACTGACAGAATCCAGACTGTAAAAGTAGCCTACTCCAAATCCAGCTCCAGACAAGTGGAGTACCTCAGGATTCAGTCCTGGGACCGCTCTTGTTTGACATTTACAACTCGGAAGTACAGGCCAACACTAAGGGACTCTGGATAACAAAGTTCGCAGATGACTGCAAACTGGGAACCATTACTGAATCCTAAAATGATGTGGATATTCTACAAAAGGGCCTTGGAGAAACAGATGCTTGGTGCCAGAGCCATGGGCTCAAGCTTAATGCCAAGAAATGTATAGTTATTCCCTTTGGGAAAAAACATGTACCATGAATTACCACACAGGTGGCAGTACACTAAAGTGTGATGAGAGACTTAGGGACACAGGTGGACAGATAACATCGTCACAACAGTTGGGAAATCCTATGTGTCACACCTCATCAAGGGCTTTTCATCAAGAAAAAAGGAGGTCATTGTCCCACTGTACTCATCCCTCATTAGACCCATTATAGAGTACAACGTCCCGTTTGGTATGTACCTCACAAGACATATGCAACAGCTGGAAAGGTCGCAGAAATGCCTCACTAAAAGAATCACAGGCCTAAAGCAGATGCCCTATAGTGACCATCTAAAAAAAAAACTCCAGCTATACTCTGTGGCATATCGTCTACTCAGGGGCGATCTCTGCTTAACATACAAGGCCATGTCAAACTCTGAGCTGTTGGACATGCTCCACTTAAAGAAATCCCAATCCCTCAGAGTTGCACGCTCCAGGATTCTAAACCTTGTCATCACAATGAACAAAACATGCTGGAGGGATAGGTTCCTGACCCACAGAGACTCCCCATACTCTGGAATAGACTGTCCATACATGTCAAGCAGAGCGCCTCCTTGGCGCTCTTCAAAAGGAACCTTGACGATTGGATGGGAGATAGGAAATTCACCCCGGGGATCACGTCAGTAGCCCTGCTAGACAGGGGTCCAGGGAAGTAAATATTGTGGGAAGAAATATCCAGGGAATTGTTATGGCTAGGCTTGTATAGGCCCTAGGGCAGATAGCCTAGTACCAACCTATGAACCAAGTCCAAGAGATTCTAAAAAAGTTCAGTATTTCAAGATTTTTTTGTTCTGTCATATTTTACAACTATAATTATTGCATTGTAATCCCACATTAAGTTATTGGTTTTTATTACTGTTCATCTCCATTTCTTAAATCCTGTATGCTTCATTTCAAATGTACTTTCGATTCTTCAAGTCAATTTTCATGCTTGCTTCCTTCCCTCTCCAACAATTTTCCACTGAAACATTGGAAAAGGTTTCACAGGTACAGTCCCTCTCTGGTCTTTATTACCAGAAGAACAAGAAGCAGAATCTCCTTCCGATTTCCTCCTCAGCGTGTACTTTACCAAAAAATGATTTTGTCCCTCCAGGGAAGAATAACTTGAAGACAGCTGGGTACAGCAGTTTTAATATCACACCTGCATCTCGACATTCCCTGAATAGTGAAATGAATTTACTCTTCTTCTACGTGATGTACAATGAGTAATCATTCTCCACAAACGCACTGCTGTCTCCCATATTAGTATTTTGTCCTTTTGCCACAATTTTATCAGAATCAACTCCTTCTGCTAGTAGGATTGCGTCTTTAGTATTAAAGGTCTATGATGCTTTCTCAGCCAGGTTTGGAGCATACACACAATGTTCCCTTTCAACAACTCTTGCTGTGGAATACCAGACCAGTTGCCTGCTTATTTGTGCTTTCATAAAGTTAATGCAGTCTGTTTCTTACAGCTTCTCTGGTACAGCTGAAAATCTCAGGTTTTCCCTATGTGCTCCGTCTTCTAATTCTATTTTTTTTCTTTTAAACATCTCTTCCTGAGCAGTCTCATATTCAGCCAGCCTTTTCTTCATTTCAGCCTCTGATTTTTGCAGCTTTATCACCTCATGTTTAAAGCTTCTTCAATTTTTCCAGCTTTTTATTGCTTGTGTTGATGTACTCCATCAGTGTTTCATTTATTTGAACCACGTCTGTGTGTAGTTGTCTTATCTTCCTGTAGGTTACTGGAAGTCATGTCTGGATGTTGCATTACTTTTTGTTGCACAGCTGCAGAACTTTCCCCAGTCAGCGTTTCTTCCTCACTTTTTGTAGCTGATTTTTCCCAGGTGCTCTGTATTTCTATTTTGCTGGCATCCAGGCAGTACACTTACTAGCCAATTACTGAAATTTACCCATAAACACAAGTCTACTGGCCTTCTCTGTTCATTTTTTGTTTTCACACTGGGAGAGCTAGAATTAAGCTGTTACTCAATGTGCAGCCATCTTGGAGATCCTTTGGTCCAGATATAGCTGGAATGCATCTGGGCATGTACAGGGCACAGGATCGAGGGCCCAGGAGAAAGGATAGCCCCCGATGGGCAACTCTACAACCAGGAACAGAGCTATGGTTCACAGGAGAGCTGGTTGGCACTATGGTGAGGGACTGGGCCTGCGCTTTGAGGGAGAGGAGGGCACCAGAGTAAAAAATAGTTTAAATGCAACAAAAAAATAAATTTTGTACCTGCTAATCTAAAAGAACATTAAGTTCTAAACAGTAATAAAACAGTGTTATACGAATATAACAAAAGATGAAAGGTATTCCTTAGGTGTAACTTACCCAGAACAAATAGCTCTGAAATTGTTACTATAGTCTTCATTGCTACGACGTATTTTCACAAAACTCTAATTTTTCAGCCACCATAAATAAAATTATATGGCCAAGGTGAAAATGTTTATAGCATATGAACCATTATTACATGGGCAATATGGTAAAGTTTGTATGACAGGAACCACAGTAAGATTACATTACCAGCATGCTAAAGTTTGTGATATTTACCATAATAGCTGTAAGGCAAATGCAATTTTGCAGAAATGCAGTAACTTGAAAACCAGTGTCACAGAGGCTTGAAGTTTCTATACTTTTCCATACTTGCGCTATATGGAAATTTCGAAACTACTTTTGATCTTTCTGAACATCTTCCCCATAACTTAGGACCTCTACTATTACTGTAGCGTGGGTCTTCATTTCTTTTTTTTTTTTTTTTTTTTTTTAACTGGGTTGTGAGGATGATGAGAGATCTGGATCACGAGACTGTATTACATATCCTTAGTATAAAAGGCACTATTCATACTGCTTAGTTCAAGAGCAATAAACCCAGTGAGGAGGCTGCAGACTGGGTACCACTGGATAAAGAAAAAGATGTGGCCAGCTCACACAACTCATGACTACCTAGCTGCCCAAAAAGAAAGAAAAAAAAAGAGAAAAAGATCCTAGCTGCCCCATTTCCCTGAAAGTGCGTACAGAAAACATTCAAGCAGATAACAGACCAAGTATATTACTTACATCTTTTTAATAAGACTCCAGGGTTACTGCATAATTGTGAAGATTAAGCAGGTAGTCAAAATGTGTAATAACATTAAGAGTTTTCTGGTGGAATTTAGATGAGTGTCACCTAGGATAGTGACTGCAGTGCCAACAATGAGGGGTGAAAAGGTTTGCTTACCTCTGCTTCATACTTAACTGCTGCTGCTAAGAGAATAATGGCATTCTCCACAGATATCCCCTGCTTGATAGTCTGTTGGCAAAGCCTTTTCAGCCGGTTCACTTTGTAAAATGTTGCCAGATCCAGCAGTCCTGTTGAGTGCAATATCTTATTTTAGCAAGTAATTTTAGCCATGCCTGCTCCCTAAGTAATCACCATGGCTGCTAATCAAGATACACCTTTAATCAAAATGCAATTATAAGCAGCCAGTGTTTTGTGCTGCAAATGTAGCCTCTGTTACCAAAGCGTACGTGTGTGTGTATGATTATATCTCTATCTACATATATCTCTATCACTCTCTCTCTTTATGTGTGTGTGTGTGTGTGTGTATATGTGTGCATGTATATATATATATATATATATATATATATATATATATATATATATATTATACACACACACACACACACACACACACACACACACATACACACATATATACACACACACACACACACACACATATATACATATATATTTTTTAATTGCTATACGAGTGCTCACCACACTTGTAGATCTCTGAGAGGGCTCTCTGCAATGTGTGACTGACTGAACTGCATCACTGTATCCTCTTACAAGACTCTCCAAATTTCTGAAATAGTCAAGTTCACAAACCATGCCACTTTTGATCAATGTTTGCAATACAGTACCCCTCAGGAAACATACAGTCATTAAAATATACCAGTTTTACCTTCCTCCAATACTTCAAAACAAAATAATTACTCACTGAATATGATGATTTGCAAAAAGGCCCTCTGCAGTGGGTACCTGCTGGGATCTCCTATTCTGATATATCCCCAGCTCAGTACAATTTTGAAATTATCTGGCTCTAATTGGGGAAGAGGGGGGAGCATGCGCCTCCTAATGGCTCATCTTGACATTTTGTACCAGACTAGGATGGCCAAGTCCCATAGACTAAAATCAGCACACATGTAAGACAGAAATTAATATAAAAAAAAAAATCCATCCACCATTGCTGGACTAGCAGGCTTGTTCACAAACGGAAGCAGTGGGTGGCTAATAAGCACCTACTGCAAAGTGTATACTTGCAGATACAGACATGGTGAGTACAGAGGTTATTCTGAAGGGTCTCCGTCATGATTAACTATAAAGAAACCCAGGCAATAAACACTATGCTTCCACAGGAGGATGACACTGGAAACAAATTTAAAGGGAAGGGTTCAGAAAATCAAGTCAAAAGTAACAAGATGCTAAAAAGAGGTCCAGCTAGTGGAATCACATTCCACACAATATTACTCGATGAAGGCACAAACGATCAAGTGGGCACAGCACAAATTCTTAAAACAGATACTGAAGGCAGTCACACTCACGGCATATTGGCTACAGCAGTGACAGGGTGGAGGACAGTGGGGTTACTGACCTAGTTTTACAAGTGTTGATTAGTTGTCACCAGGCCCTTAATACCTTGAACAAAGGCAACAAAAATCTGTCCATTTTCCTAAATGCACCTTCTCTAGTAAACCTGAACTAATGGTGCATAACACAGGCATGAATGACTGTTTTCTTCTTCTTCGGTTTCTACCACAGGGGGGAAAACCAGAAGGTAAACAAATTGGTTCTGCATCCATTTTAGGAAGAAATATAGGTTAGTACTAATGAACAAGAGATGGGTGGCCACGGTGGTGCAGCGGTTAGCATTGTCGCCTCACAGCAAGAGGTTCTCCGGTTCGATTCTCGGCTGGGGTGCCTTCTGTGCAGAGTCTGCATGTCCTCCATGTGGTCCCGTGGGTTTCCTCCGGGTGCTCCGGTTTCCTCCCACATCCCAAAGACATGCTGTAGGTGGACTGGACACTCTAAATTGGCCCTAGGTGTGAGTGCGTGCATGTGTGTGTCTTCTGTGGAAGGTTGGGTGCCGGGCTGGCAACTCGACACTGTCAAAACTCAACTGCCAATCATGAGTGGACAGGTGATCCACTGTGGCGACCCCTAACCGGGAAAAGCCAAAAGAAGAAGACTAATGAACAAGAGATCTTCTTTTACTGCAAAACACGCAAGAAAGATCAACTGAGTAAGGCCTGCGGTTTCAAGATCCAAAGGTCAGAGTAAGTGGTTAAAGGCTGCATCCTTTTAGAAATGGGGACAAGAAAGCCTGTTAATTCTGAGGTTAAATTTCAAATGGACTGGTTTTCAAAGACAGCTGAAGATACAGAACCCATTTAAGGTGCTGCTTGTCAGTTGAGTGCTGCATCAGGTTTTGCCCACTCCACAAAGCAGTGATGTACCAAAATGACACAAACTTACACACAGATCATGGAACAGCTAAGACCGAAGTTATTCAGGGTGTTAGTCGTGGCTGTAGGTCACAATAACATGCAGAGTAACTAAGAGGTGGTGTAGAATATCTTTCTATCCTGAAACATAAAACCTTCCACTTGAAAGAGCAACTGTGTTGAAATGAATATTTTCTAGAGCATTCTGGCTTCAAATCTGTGTTTCTAAAGTTTGCGTGACATCCCTCATAGTTCTTGTTAGCACTTGAGCAGACCCACACTACTTTTATTTTGGTACACACTCTCAACTTTCTACAGGTGCTGGGAACACCAGGAATAAATAGTCAATCAGAGGCTGTCCTGGGACATTAAAACTAGCACCCAAGGGGACCCTTCTTTGTGTTGCTTTTGGCTAAAATCAGTATTTCTAATGTTTGTATGTGACATCCCACATAGTTTGATTGAATGTACAGTGAAACACTTATTTTGATGTACTCTCGCATCTTTCTAAAGGTGCCACGAAAACCAGGCAGTACATCTGACTGAATGAACTGAACAGGCAATGACAGGTTGTCCAAGGACTTTACATCTGCCAGCTAATGAGCAGACGCTTACTTGTGTTGTTTCTGGCTTAAAATTTGACTAAGTTTGTGTCCTCCATCATAGTTCTTTTTCTAATCTGAGGTAAGAGACTATTTTTGTGTGCACTCACTTGTTAAAACACTGTCTTGGGATTTTAAATCCACTACTGAACAGAAAATGCTTATTTGCGTTGTTTCTGGCTTAACAATTAGCCTTTCAGAAGTTTCTGTCTTTACTCATAAGCTCTTGTTAGAACTTGAGGTGACACTTTTTATTTTGGTGCACTGTCACCAGGATGTGTATACTACTTACTGAACACATGGTTTGTCAAGAAGGAGGCTTTCCTAGGATTTTAAATCTGACTGCCAACAAAAGGCAGGTAACTGGTAAACCAGTAAATGAAATCCTGGTGTCCAAACTCAACAGCTCATTTTCACATTTGCCACAACAGCTACCGATTTAATACACCTTTGGCTTTTGTTTTCTTGCTTTTTACCTTTCCTACAACCATTTATTATTTTCTTAGTCTTATTTTACTTGTCTATTTTTGGAATTAATTTTTGAACTGGTTTCATACTATTATATCTGATTATTAACCACTTTCCAGGAATCATACTTAACAGGACATTTCTTACAGAATGTTTTGATTTTCTGGAACTAGTTCACACAATTAAAATAGTTCTCTACATATCACATTGTGATGCTTGACCTTAAGTGCTGCAAGTTCCCAAAATTTTTTTTAAGCAGCTTTATTAAACAGGACATTAACAAGTGGCATAGGTACTCGCACAGCAATAGAAAACAAAACAAAACTTACTAGCATTTCTTTTACTTTTATGCAGTATATATTTTAACAAATTTAATTCACTCCAACATTAAATAAATTGCTCAGTTCCTCCTTCCTTAAATTTCACACCTCCTCATGAGCACAATTTTGCATATATTATTCACACAAATTTAATTTACTTCTATGTAATTTACTCCTTCCCTTTTCTAAAGATCCCACGTCCACTTCCATCTCCTTTACAACAGCAAATTTAAATTTTATTTTCTGGCATTTTTTTTTTTTTCCCAAACCAATAGCATTAAACTTAATAATGCCTTACTATGTCAGGGCAATTCAAATACTATATCCCAACTCAGGAGAATCACATTCTTAGTTACAGTTGTTTGCTTTGTCTACATTCCTGAAAGTATCCTGAAGAATTTTTAAATCAACCAACTTCTTGCATTCTCAAAACAACATATTCCTGATTACCTCTCTTTTTCCCACATCACACCTCCAGCTTTTTGATATCTGCCTGAGAAAATTTATCTCTGAAGTTTGCTTGGGGGTGTAAAATGCCCTATTAGAAGCACGCAGCCTCCCAAAAATTCTAAACCTGGATTTTGTTGCATACCTGGGGAGCTGTACAGATGTCCTCCGCCTGTTTCCTATGTCTTATACTGCCTTTCCTTTCTTTTCCCAATCGATTTTCTTAATCTCTTTGATTGATATTAATCATGCAGTACTATATGCTCTACTAATTATCCTTTTTATAACTCAGTAACCCGATTATATACTTACCAGAACAGATCCCTTCACTTAGGACTCCCTAATCCTCTCTCTTTGCTAGCTCATCAATTCCTGGTAGGGAAATAGTCTGTAACCTACAGTCCAAACTTCTGCTTAGTCTCACCCCACTATATTACCTTTCTCTCTTATTTTTCTCCCAAAACTTTGGTTCCTTTTCCTAATTTTATCCAGTAAATTTTACCTCTTGCCCAGTTTCTATACACCCCTACTTCACAGTCATCCCTATTGGTAAAATCTCCCTTGTCCATTCCCATCGCTTTGGTTTTTGTTCTTGGGAATGCTTTCTACTACTTTTACCACATATCCTCTGTAACATTCTGTATGGTTATCTCTGCATAAAAACTTCTGGATCAAATCTCTACTGTTGCTTCTTTGCATTGTCAAGGATAACTATGCATGTTCTACTGCCTCTTCAGTACAATTATGAACTTGAACCTTCTTTTTTTCAATAATTTTTGTTACCATTTACAATAGTATGAAATCAACAGATAAAATATAACAAACATACATGACCATAATACAGTGTATGAACTGACTTAACCTTCTGATCACAGTTTTTTAAACACTATATACAGTTCAGCATCAATATTAAATACTCCTTACTCAAAGCTATAGTAAGCAACATGTTACTTTCAGGCCCTCATTTCTATTCTGCATCTTTCAATATCACTTTATTCAATAGCTCACCTGCTGAGTCACGGTTTCTTGACTTCTCCTGTCTTTTTCATTACTTGTCCCTTCTGTATATGTTTTGCTACCATTGAAGCCAGTTATTTATACATTATCTTCTCAATATAGTTCTCTCAACTTCTTTGCTCCACTTCTGCTATTTCATCGAGCCATAGCTCTTATTTCCATGTATAACCTCCTGCTTATTGCTTTTCTTTGGCTTGCAATTAGACTTAATGCTTTATGTACCTTGGTTAATCAGACTTGAAATCACAGCCAAATATAAACATGCTGCCTGCTAACTCAATTTGCCTGCTAAACATCTGGTTCAACATTTTCTGAGAAAGCTTTTTCTGAAACGATTCATTAACCCTGGACTGAGCACAAGAAATGTGATTTTCAATTCTCCCCATCTATGCATCTCTAGCATACAAGTACTGCCAGATAGAGGGAACGTCCACTGCAGTACTTACTCACTGCAAGTAAAATTACCCTACTGGCTGTAAGGTAGTCTGAGGCTTAAAAACTGGGAACGGTTCCGGCTGGCAGTAGCAGCCTGGTGCTAGAAAGCCTTCTCCTGCTACTTTCAGTTTAAGTCTATTCCTACCCTCTTTAACTCCCTTTTCCCAATCAGTTTGCATAGTTTCTAAAATGGATTTTTTTTTTTTTTTTCTGCAGAATTTTATAGGCTCTACTTACAAGTATTTTAAGTCCTGCTTCCTCTATTCATGTTTAAGAATTTTGGTAGCTTGCAGGTTTTATTCATTCTCATTCTTTCAACAGCTCTCATCTGTTTCTTGACTTTTCGGCCCTGGTATTTTCAGAATTTTACTCTATTGGAAGGTGACCTCCTCCTTGCTTCCTTCTAAGTAATTAATCACCATGATGTCCTAACTGCTTACAGCGTCTTCCCGTCCTTCTCGCTCTGGGTCAACGTCTGCATGAGCGGTCTTGCCAAACAGAGCAGAACCATCAAAGGCGTTCGCAAACGACGCCTTGAAGGGCTCAGAAAAATGCGGCGAGCCAGGCCTGGCGCCTAGTGACCAGTCCTGTCCCGCAGCTCTAGCGGCGCCCTCCGTAGCATGGGAGAGTAGCCGCGAAGTATTTGTGACTGACCTAAGAGTGGCCATTTTGGTGGAGTGCAGAGCTCTGTCCTCCTCCAGGAAATGGACTCAGGGGATGCAGCGTACTCATAATAAGGTCTCGCTGCATCCGAATAACATGTGCCAAATAGTTCAGCCCTTACGAAAGGTCGCCGAACTGAACATCCGCTTCCCCAAGCGGTCCATCATCCGAGACTCCTTGCTCGGTGGGTGGACTGAGGACTCTCCTGAGCCAGTTCCCTCTTTGTGGCCGCCATCAACATGGCATCTACAGGAGGCCCCTTACTCCAATGGGTCCTGTCAGAAGGCGGGCTAAGGATTTTTATCAGGTCTTTTGGGAATTGGCTCCACGGTGTCGGTTCCTTCCACGCCCTGGTGGTAATAAGGTCCACCAGGGGTCGGCAGGGGACACCCAAGAGGTAGACGGGCCCGTTCGAATGCCTCCAAGAACACGGACTCGTCCGAGGAAGACTTGGGGCAGACCACCCCCTGATCTGAGTATTTCCATGATGTCTCCGAAGGAGACATCCTCGGGGTGACCGTGGGGAGCCTTCCCTTCATCCAAGTCCGTGTCTTCAGTGAGAGACTCAGGAGTCAATGTGCCTCCTTTTGCACGTATGCTTGCGAGGAGCCTCCTCTGGGGGCTGTCAGAGGAGTCCTGCAGCAGCAATTTGCTCCATAGGAGCAACTTGGGGCACAGAAGCGGGCTGTCCCAGGGGCCGGATGGTGGAAGCCTGGCCCAGTGCAGAGGAGGCGCGGGGCGGAGCCGGAAGCAAGTGCCGGGGTCCGAGACCCTCAACAGAGCCCTCTCCACTACATCAAAAGCCGAAGGAGCCGACCTCGACCAAAGGATCCGACAATCGGCTCCCCTCGGATCCGAAGAGTGGATCGGAGCGGCGCCGGCACTCGGATCCGAAGGGACAGTGCGCTCCGACACAGACGGCGCCGGCGAGCACTGATCCCCGGATCCGAAGCTTCGGATCCAGGCTCCGAGATCGGGTCCGGCGCTCGAGGGCATGGTCGGATCCGAAGTACCAAGTACTATCGGCTCCGACCTCCCAACTCAGCTGCTCGGCTCCAGTTGCTCCGAACCCGGAAGCGGGTCGAGAAGGAGCAATAGGCTTGAAAAGGGTGTTGAGCTCCCCGGAGGGGGAGGCAAGACACTCCCATCTGCATCTGGGCCTGGATGAACCTTCGCATCATCCGGTCCAGATCAGCATCCGAGCTATGGGTAGATCCCGACGAGGCTACCGAGGTAGGCCGGGAATGCCTCCTCGACAGCCTCGCCGGAGATCGGGTGTCCTCCTCCTCAGGACCCGGTGAGAAGCACACAGGTGACCGGAGCCGAGAAGGAGGAGACCGCTCCAACAGAAGCCGGGAGAAGCCCGCTTGGCGGGGCCGAAACAGAGGTCTCGGCCCGCCGCTTGGTGCTTCTCCCTCCGGTCCTTTAGATGCATCCCTCTCCTGTCCTGGGCGGGAGTTTGAGTCCCAGGAGCAGGAGGGTGCTACTGGGAACAGCTGCAGCCGCAGGAGTCCCGAAGGAGCGGGGTCGGAGCCGAGTCCGGCGGTAAAGACCCGCCAAGACCAGCTTGGACCTCCGCTCCCTCAGTGCCCTGGGGTTGAACCCTGCACAAATGGAACAGCCAGATGTGAGGTGTTCAACCCCAAGACACACCGAGTGTGGCCATCAGCCGGTGAGAGCTTATGGCCACACTCGAGCATTTAGAGAAAATTGACTTAGGCTGGTCAGCCATAGTCAAAAATTAACCAAAAGTTACAGAAGTAACTTAAAACAATAAACTAAAAAGCACACAGGCCTCACACACACTCACGCAGCGAGGAGGGAATAAAATATACTACTGTAAATAAAAATAAACTAAAAACAGTCAATAAAAATAGGAAACCTACAACTTTCACACAAAAAAGTTTAAAGAACGCAAAAATATTCTATTTTAGTACAAGAAAATCCACTTAGCTGAGAGCTATAGAAACCACATCCAGTTACCAGCGCGGCAAACAAGATCTGAGGTCATGAGGGTAGAGCAGGGCATTATGGGTGAGGGGAGGAGCTGAGAGCTTGGATCCATAGCTGGAAACTATGCCGGTTCGGATCCGATATCGGATCCATAACCCACAGGTTGCAGACAAATGAATATCCTACTTCAGATTATAGGTTAGTACTAATGAACAAGAGATGGGTGGCCACGGTGGTGCAGCGGTTAGCATTGTCGCCTCACAGCAAGAGGTTCTCCGGTTCGATTCTCGGCTGGGGTGCCTTCTGTGCAGAGTCTGCATGTCCTCCATGTGGTCCCGTGGGTTTCCTCCGGGTGCTCCGGTTTCCTCCCACATCCCAAAGACATGCTGTAGGTGGACTGGACACTCTAAATTGGCCCTAGGTGTGAGTGCGTGCATGTGTGTGTCTTCTGTGGAAGGTTGGGTGCCGGGCTGGCAACTCGACACTGTCAAAACTCAACTGCCAATCATGAGTGGACAGGTGATCCACTGTGGCGACCCCTAACCGGGAAAAGCCAAAAGAAGAAGACTAATGAACAAGAGATCTTTGCAAAACACCAAAGAAAGATCAACTGAAGTAAGAGCCTGCAGTTTCAAGATCCAAAGGTCAGAGTAAGTGGTTAAAGGCTGCATCCTTTAGAAATGGGGACAAGAAAGCCTGTTAATTCTGAGGTTAAATTTCAAATGGACTGGTTTTCAAAGACAGCTGAAGATACAGAACCCATTTAAGGTGCTGCTTGTCAAGTTGATTGCTGCATCAGAGTTTTGCCCACTCCACAAAGCAGTGATGTACCAAAATGACACAAACTTGCACACACAGATCATGGAACAGCTAAGACCGAAGTTATTCAAGTGCGTGGCTGTAGGTCACAATAACATGCAGAGTAACTAAGAGGTGGTGTAGAATATCTTTCTATCCTGAAACATAAAACCTTCCACTTGAAAGAGCAACTGTGTTGAAATGAATATTTTCTAGAGCATTCTGGCTTCAAATCTGTGTTTCTAAAGTTTGCTTGACATCCCTTATAGTTCTTGTTAGCACTTGAGCAGACCCACACTACTTTTATTTTGGTACACACTCTCAACTTTCTACAGGTGCTGGGAACACCAGGAAGTGTATATGACTGGCAGCCTAAATAGTCAATCAGAGGCTGTCCTGGGACATTAAAACTAGCACCCAAGGGGACCCTTCTTTGTGTTGCTTTTGGCTAAAATCAGTATTTCTAATGTTTGTATGTGACATCCCACATAGTTTGATTGAATGTACAGTGAAACACTTATTTTGATGTACTCTCGCATCTTTCTAAAGGTGCCACGAAAACCAGGCAGTACATCTGACTGAATGAACTGAACAGGCAATGACAGGTTGTCCAAAGACTTTACATCTGCCAGCTAATGAGCAGACGCTTACTTGTGTTGTTTCTGGCTTAAAATTTGACTAAGTTTGTGTCCTCCATCATAGTTCTTTTTCTAATCTGAGGTAAGAGACTATTTTTGTGTGCACTCACACTTGTTAAAACACTGTCTTGGGATTTTAAATCCACTCACTGAACAGAAAATGCTTATTTGCGTTGTTTCTGGCTTAACAATTAGCCTTTCAGAAGTTTCTGTCTTTACTCATAAGCTCTTGTTAGAACTTGAGGTGACACTTTTTATTTTGGTGCACTGTCACCAGGATGTGTATACTACTTACTGAACACATGGCTAGTCAAGAAGAGGCTTTCCTAGGATTTTAAATCTGACTGCCAACAAAAGGCAGGTAACTGGTAAACCAGTAAATGAAATCCTGGTGTCAAACTCAACAGCTCATTTCACATTTACCACAACAGCTACCGATTTAATACACCTTTGGCTTTTGTTTTCTTGCTTTTTACCTTTCATACAACCATTTATTATTTTCTTAGTCTTATTTTTACTTGTCTATTTTTGGAATTAATTTTTGAAATGGTTTCATACTATTATATACGATTATTAACCACTTTCCAGGAATCATACTTAACAGGACATTTCTTACAGAATGTTTTGATTTTCTGGAACTAGTTCACACAATTAAAATAGTTCTCTACATATCACATTGTGATGCTTGACCTTAAGTGCTGCAAGTTCCCAAAATTTTTTTTAAGCAGCTTTATTAAACAGGACATTAACAAGTGGCATAGGTACTCGCACAGCAATAGAAAACAAAACAAAACTTACTAGCATTTCTTTTACTTTTATGCAGTATATATTTTAACAAATTTAATTCACTCCAACATTAAATAAATTGCTCAGTTCCTCCTTCCTTAAATTTCACTCCTCCTCATGAGCACAATTTTGCATATATTATTCACACAAATTTAATTTACTTCTATGTAATTTACTCCTTCCCTTTTCTAAAGATCCCACGTCCACTTCCATCTCCTTTACAACAGCAAATTTAAATTTTATTTTCTGGCATTTTTTTTTTAAACCAATAGCATTAAACTTAATAATGCCTTACTATGTCAGGGCAATTCAAATACTATATCCCAACTCAGGAGAATCACATTCTTAGTTACAGTTGTTTGCTTTGCCTACATTTCTGAAAGTATCCTGAAGGAATTTTTAAAATCAACCAACTTCTTGCATTCTCAAAACAACATATTCCTGATTACCTCTCTTTTTCCCATCACACCTCCAGCTTTTGATATCTGCCTGAGAAAATTTATCTCTGAAGTTTGCTTGGGGTGTAAAATGCCTATTAGAAGCACGGCCTCCCAAAAAAATTCTAAACCTGGATTTTGTTGCATACCTGGGAGCTGTACAGATGTCCTCCCTTCGTTCCTATGTATACTGCCTTTCCTTTCTTTTTCCCAATCGTTTTCTAATCTCTTTTGATTGATAGTAATCATGCAGTACTTTATATGCTCTACTAATTATCCTTTTATAACAGTAACTTCGATTATATACTTACCAGAGCAGATCCCTTCACTTAGGACTCCCCTAATCCTCTCTCTTTGCCTAGCTCTATCAATTCCTGGTAGGGAAATAGTCTGTAACCTACAGTCCAAACTTCTGCTTAGCCTCACCCCACTATATTACCTTTCTCTCTTATTTTCTCCCAAAACTTTGGTTCCTTTCCTAATTTTATCCAGTAAATTTTAGCCTCCTCTTGCCCAGTTTCTATACCCCTACTTACAGTCATCCCTATTGGTAAAATCTCCCTTGTCCATTCCCATCGCTGGCTTTGTTCTTAGAATGCTTTCTACTACTTTACCATATGTAACATTCTGTATGGTTATTCTGCATAAATACTTGGATCCAAAAATCCTACTGTTGCTTTACTGTCAAGGATAACTATGCATGTTCTACTGCCCAGTACAATTATGAACTTGAACCTTCTTTTTTTTCAATAATTTTTATTTACCATTTACAATAGTATAAATCAACAGATAAAATATAACAAACATACATGACCATAATACAGTGTATGAACTTTAACCTTCTGATCACAGTTTTTTTAAACACTATATACAGTTCACATCAATATTAAATACTCCTTACTCAAAGCTATAGTAAACATGTTACTTTCAGGCCCTCATTTCTATTCTGCATCTTTCAATATACTTTATTCAATAGCTCACCTGCTGGTCCACGGTTTCTTGACTTCTCCTGTCTTTTTCATTACTTGTCCCTCTGTATATTTTGCTACCATTGAAGCCAGTTATTTATACATTATCTTCTCAATATAGTTCTCCAACTTCTTTGCTCCACTTCTGCTATTTCATCGACCATAGCTCTTATTTCCATATAACCTCCTGCTTATTGCTTTCTTTGCTGCAATTAGACTTAATGCTTTATGTACCTTGGTTAATCAGACTTGAAATCACAGCCAAATATAAACATGCTGCCTGCTAACTCAATTTGCCTGCTAAACATCTGGTTCAACATTTTCTGAAAGCTTTTTCTAAAATTCATTAACCCTGGACATGAGCACAAAATGTGATTTCAATTCTCCCCATCTATGCATCTCTAGCATGAAGTACCAGATAGAGGGCACGTCCTGTAGCCCTTACTCTGCAAGTAAAATTACCTACAAAGGTAGTCCCAGGCAAAAACTGGGAACGGTTCCGGCTGTGTAGCACAGCCTGGTGCTAGAAAGCCTTCTCCTGCTACCAGTTTAAGTCTACCCTACCTCTTTAACTCCCTTTCCCAATCAGTTTGCATAGTTTCTAAATGGATTTTTTCTTTTTTTTTTTTCTGTAGAATTTTATAGGCTCTACTGAGTATTTTAAGTCCTGCTTCCTCTATTCATGTTTAAGAATTTTGGTAGCTTGCAGGTTTTATTCATTCTCATTCTAACAGCTCTCATCTGTTTTGACTCGGCCCTGGTATTTCAGAATTTTACTCTATTGGAAGGTGACCTCCTCCTTGCTTCCTTCTAAGTAATTAATCACCATGATGTCCTAACTGCTTACAGTATTTTGTCAGTTTTCATTTCTCCATTGTCACTGCTTCTTCCCCCTTAACTTCATCCCTAACTCCTACTGGCAATATAGTACAGTTGTGTAAGAACTTATTATAATGGCAGATGTCCTTCTCTTCATTGTTGCAGTATTCCTTATAATAGGGATCCCCTGCCAAGGGTGGCCCAATGTCCGGCCAGTATACCAAAGCCTTTAGGTTGCTTAAGGTACACAGTATGTCACATGTATGCTCCCCTTGCATAGTGTAGGGCATAAAGGTGATGTCTGGATGTACCATCCTCAGAATTGAGAGTCCCAGTAGGATCATCCGTCCAAAGAGGATCATCATTCCAAGGAGTAGAGGGGTAACACGTACATCCAGATGAGGAAAGAACCAGGGGGAGGAGGGGAGAATGAATACTGCAACAGTGAAGAGAACATCTAACATTATGGTATGTTCTTAAACAACTTTATTACAGCCTTCCATTTCATTGTTGCAAGATTCCTTCCAATAAAAGCAAAAGCTCATGAAGAAGAGAAGGAGGAGGAAGGACCAGCAGAGCTCCCTAGGAACCCACGAAGAATGGCCCTAGCAAAGCCAACTCTAGCTCTGGATGTCACATCCAACTTATATTGCTTGGTGTACATATGCACAGAAGTCCAGGTAGCTGCCTCAGGAAGAGGGTTAGTATTCAAATCCTTGAAAAAAGCACCAGAAGACACAGCCCTAGCAGAATGAGCCTTAACAGATGAAAGGCTCTTGCCATAAAAGGAATAACAAAAATAAATGGCTTTAGAAATCCAAGAAGAAACAGTTTGCTTGGAAACAGCCAATCAAAGATCTAGGAAGAAAGGAAAGAAAGAGCTGATCGTATTTATGAAATGTCTTCGTCTTATCCAAATAAAATCTGAGTGGTCTATGCACATCCAAAGTGTGCAGAACCTTTTCAAGAACCTTTTCACTAGCAAATTGCAGAGAAGGGGAAAAATAGGGCAAATGAATAGACTGATTAAGAGACATATCATTTGCCACTTTGGGCATTAAAAAAGGGTTAGTATGAAGGGACACCCTGTCCTTGTAGAATACTAAAAAAGGAGGACAAGCCATAAGGGCTTGACGTTCAGACACCTGTCTGGCAGAAGTAAAGGCTAACAAAAGTACAGTCTTACCGGAACAATGCTGTAAGGAAGATGAAGCTACAGGCTCAAAAGGATCCTGAGTCAATTTTTCCAAAACAAAATTAAAATCCCTGGGAGGAGGGACAGGCTTCCTGTGAGGCCTAATATGAAAAATGTCTTTAAGAAACTGTATAGCCTCAAATGTAGGAGCTAAAGGAGGTGATAAAGGAAGACTAGAAGAAATAGCTGAGTAGGCCTTTACAGAAGAATAAGCCAACCCAACAATGTGCAGTTCACATAGATAAGCTAGAACCAAAGGAACATCCACAGAAAGTGGATCCAGGTTAAGAGAAAGGCACCCAAACAGAAACCCTCTTCCATTTGTATAAGTAGAATTTCCTAATTGTGGGCTTCCTCATAAGTAAGGGTATCTCATCCAGGGACAAAGAGGTCATAACATCACTGTATTCTTCCCTTATAAGGCCCACTGAGTACAACGCCCCATTCGGCATGTATCTCGCAAAGCACATGCAGCAGCTGGAAAGATCACAGAGGTTGCCGCAAAAATCTACCATACACAGACAGGCTAAAAGCCCTATTCATCTACTCTGTTTCATACAGACTCTTCAGAGGTGACCTCTGTGTCTGTCATACATCTCGGACCCCACCTTGATGGGACTGCTGCATATCTCCAAGTCAAGCTCCACTCAAGTAACCCGCCCACTCTGCCTCAACCTGGTCTGTGACATCAATAGGACTTACTCCCCCCTCTTTGGAATAGACTCCCTCACCACATCAAGCACAGCATCTCTTTAACCTCCACGTCAAGCAGAGCATCTCTTTACCCCTTTTTACACGTAATCTGGATAACTGGCTGGGAAATAAAAAATACATCCCTGGGATTCCACCTGTGTTCCTGCTGGACAGGGGCATCGGGTGCTGATTTGTCTATGCATGGGCTAAACTCTTGGCTAGGCTTATAAGGGCCTCAGGGACAATAGCCTAGTAACTTCCTATGATCCTGGCCTCTTGCAGGACCCTAAGCATGTCTTCAGGAAAAAAAAGGTGTCTGTAAGGAATCAAAATCCTATCACCCACCATGTCAGTCGAAGAGTGGACAGGTGGGGATGGCTGAGAGATCCCTTGTCCTGTGCAAGTAAGTCCACCCTGGAAGGTAACTTGTGATGAATGCCCTTGGCAATATGCAGAAGAGGGAACCAATGTTATCTGAGCCAAAAGGGAGTCACCAGTAAGATTTTGGGAGCATCCTGTTGCATTTTGAACAAGACTTTGAAATGACAGGAAGGGGAAGGAAGGCATAAAGAAACATTTCCTTCCAGGAAAAAAGAGAAGGCATTCACCTTCGAAAAAAAAAAGAGGACGCTGTCTGCTTTAGAGGGGGAGTAAAATGATCCACTTGAGGAATACCCCACTGGTAAACAATGCCCAGAAACACATCCTTGTGAAGCATCCACTCATGGGACTGTGTTATGGCACTGCTCAGAGAGTTTGCCACAATGTTTTGACCTGAGGGAATGTAAAGTACCTGAAGTGTCCCTTGATACTGGATAGCTAGTTTCCACACTAGAAGTGCCAACAAGGCATAGGAGATAAGATCTCACCCCCCCCCCCCCGCTTGTTGACATACCACATCACGTGGTATTGTCTGTAAACACCTTGAGAGGCCCTTGTGAGAACTAAGGGTCAGCAGAACAGCTCTCATCTTGATGTGGTCTTTCCTATGTTGAAGCAGCCAAGAACCTTGCACCTTTAGAGATCCAAAGGATGCTCCCCCCATCCCATGGTTGAAGCATCTGTGAATAGCTCCTGAGGGGGAAGAGGGGATTGAAAAGGGAGCCCTGGATTGAGAATCAACTGTTGAATCCACCACTGAAATACCAGCTTAAGGCAGGGAAGAAGAGGAACTAAGTAGTCCAGGGGATGAGAATGCTGAAGCAAAACTGACTTTAGGAACCACTGAAGTTTTTTGTATGGCATTTGGCAAAAGGGAGCACAGTAATGATGGAGGCCATAAAACCTAGAGCTGTCAGAAACTGTCTGGCTGTGATTAACGCCAGGTGAAGAAGGGACAAAGAAATGAAAGGGAATTGTTTTGGAGGAGGCAGGGATGCCAGCAATGGAACAGCACCCCAGAAATACATGACCCTGTGAAGGAGACAAAGTACTTTTGGAAATTTACACTGAAACCCAAGCTTTTCAAGACAGAAATGACAAAGTGAAGATGCTGCAGTAGAATATCTGGAGATGATGCCTGAAAAAGGAGATAGTCTAAGTAGGAAAAGTCCTGTATTCCTCCTAGCCTGCAAAAAGCAATCACAGGAGTGATGCATTTGGTGAATACCCTTAGGGCAGTATAAAGGCTAAAGGGCAAAGTAGAGAACTGAAAATGCCAGAAAACAGAAAAGTGTAAAAACTTCCTGAAAAGGGGATGAATAGAGATACGAAGATAAGCATCCTTGAGGTCCAGCCGCACTAGAAAAGCCTGAGGAAGCAGCAGAGAGAGCAAAGTCTGAAGGGACAACATCCAAAAGGCACGGACCTACAGAAACATGTTTAGGTCAGACAGATCTAGAATGGGTCTCCAACTGCCTTCTTTCCTGGGGACCAAGAACATTCTGGAACAAAACCCCCTCCCCCTTTGAGAAACTGGAGCTTTCTGAATAGTTCCCTGGGTCAAAAGATTCTGAAGCACACTTGGGAAATAATACCAACTTCTCCTGAAGGGGCTAAGGAATGCCCATGAAAGGCAGGAAGAGATTTTCAGACCATGGAGTACCTAGGTGGATAATGGACAGAACCCAGGAATCCTAAGTAATCTTTAACCAAACAGGAAGGGACTGGGAAAGATGAAGAGAAAGAGGAATGTGGCTGGGAAGAACAGGATAGCCAGACAGCACCTGGTTTGTCAGGAAAAGAAGATTTCTGTGTCATAGGAGCCTGGGTAGATTTAGCAGGAGGAGCAATTTCCCATCACTTTTACACTTGGGAAGAGGAGAAGACTACCTATGAACAAAGGCTGGATTATTAGAGAAACTCCTTTGAAATTTAGGCACAGGAGAGACAAAAACATGTTCTATGTCCTGTGAAGCCTTGCTTTTATCCTGAAGAGACTTAAGTCAGCAGGAGCTGCACCAAATAAGTGTTTGTTATCCAGAGGAACATCCATTAACTTAGCCTTAATATTATCAGGCAAAAAAAGGTTGAAGCTGAAGCCAGGAACATCTCCTCATCACAGAAGCATCATCTGCTGCATCATAACTGCACCTAGTAGAATGGCGAGCCACCTGAGAAGTTCCTAACAAGGAAGTCTTTTCCTCAGAATCAGAAAGGTGAGAAATTACTTGACAAGCCTGAGAAAGAAGAGCTAAAATATAACTTGACATATGGGTCTGACAATTTACAGTCCTAAAAGCAAGGGTAGCTGAGGTATAAACCTTCTTATTCAGCCTTTCCATAGTTCTGCTGTCTTTATCAGAAGAAAGTAATTTCATAGAAGCCATTAACTGAGATGGCTTATTAGATGCCACAGACACCACAGAGAGGTCAGCAGAAGGACATTTAGAGAGAAATTTGCAATCAGGCACCCTATAAAACCCACCAAGGAAATAGATAAACCATGAAGAAACCAACAATGCAAACACGTTGGACTACCTCCACAGCTGGAATAATAAAACACCAAGAATTCTCCTTTAGAAATGAATAAAAACACCACTGTTGCAGAAAGTATAAAATCCCTTTATTCGTGCACACAGGATTTCGTCTCGCAAATATCAGATAAAGCAAATCATTACTAAACATCCTTTTAAAAAAATGTGCAACCAATGAATAATCAACACACACCAATTTAAAATAGCCAATGAAATTCATAACACAATTGAATACCATGGGCCAAGATAAAGCATCCCTCATCCAATCCACTTACAAAGAGATTCATCCAATTGGAAGCATTTATTTTTACACACCTACCCTATTCTATCCAATAGGATTATAATAATTTAAATAATCAGGAAGCAAAAGCCTCACATATAATTCATGTTTTGAAAAGTACAAAATGCAATTTCAGGTTAAAATAACCTTAAAGATCAACATTCAGCTGACCTTAAAAGCTTTTGTATGTATTTAGTGTAATAAAGAAAATTAGTAATGCTAATCATGTCACATGAACTCACGTTTACAAAATCAAAATGACGGCTCAAAAGCTGACGATATTTAATTGTACTAAAAAAAACATAAGCACGTATGACATCTATTGGGCGTTATGTTATTTAATCAATATCACCTCTCTCAAAATTTTAAGAAGCAAGCTTTTATATCCAATCCAGAATAATGGCTCGAGGGCTGAAAATAGTTTATTCTATAAGAACAAAATGCGCCGAAATCCTCAGTATTATTAATCATAATAGAAGAATAAGCAAGGGATTTCTCATCTGAATCCACCTCCTCCTCAGAGGAATCCTCTTCTCTAGGCCTTTTAAGCAGAGTGCAGGACCAAGGTGCAGCAGGAACTGAAGCACCTTGAGGGATGTTCAAAGCCATGAGGGCATTAAATAACCCCTGGGTGAAATTCTGCTAATCATTCTGAGGGTCCTTAGGAGAAGGAGAAACATGTTTTTTTTTTTGTTACTTTTTCAGTGGAGGCATCTGCCTTGTAAAACTAAGGCGCAGACTCTGGATGGCATTCTACAATGGTAGTTGGTACTTCATTCCAAACCAAACACTGAGGAACACCCCTAGGCCCCTTCGGTAATAATCAGTGGTGGTTTCCCCTGAACATCTGAAGCTGAAGTCTGCAAAGCCTCCAGGGATGTGCGTGAGGTCAGATCCATGCTGGCCTCCAAAGCGGTTGCAGCACAGGAATCCAATAAAGGAGCCAGGTGACCCTCAGGCTTTCCCTTGTCTTGGGAGAGATATCTGGTCTAGTGGTACAGAGGAAGAATGGGACCCAGATTTCTTGGCTGCCTTCTTTGCAGATGGCTGACCCTTGGAGCAGGAAGTTCCTTCCAAAGTGTCTTTTGCTAAAATCTTAAGATATTGGTTCTTTAATTAGAGGGCCAAAGAGCAAAGCTGACTATGCAAAGTCTTTGTGGCAAAAGCCTGACAAATGGAAGAGGACATGTACAACTGTGGGAAGCAATGAGACAAAATAAACACTGCTTGTGACTACCTTCATAGGGAATCTGTCTTCCGCACAGGAATTTACCCTTTCTGGATGACATGAGCCCCACAAGCAACAACAACAAAAAGAAAAAAAGATAAGAGCAAAACCCCCAATGGCGCACTTATCTGAAAACAGCTTGGTGAACTAGCAAATGAAGCGGAGATTTGTACCAACGAATAAAATATGGTGTTCGGGCTGGTGGCAAAGTAGTTCTGAAGATGGTATGTCTTGACGTCATCTTTATACCCTACGCTATATGGAGGCAGCATACTGTACAGTGTACCTTAAGCAACCTAAAGGCTTTGGTGTATTGGCCGGGGATCCCTATTGTAAGGAATACTGCAACAGTGAAATGGAAGGACATCTATTGTCTCAATGATTTTAGTTCATTTTTCTTTAATATTTTTACTATCAATTACAGCAGTCATACCTTCCACTTTTCTATCATTCCATGTTCAGAAGACAAGCTCCTTTGGCAATGTATCTTGCAAGAAAAATTTCCTTCCATTATAGTTTATATTATTCAAAAATGGACAGGATACAACAAATGTGATTATACTGCATTATAATAATATAACTGCAGATTTAGTAATCCCAGACTCTCATCTGAACAAACATCAGTAGCTTCCTCTCAGGTAACTCTCACATGCTTCCCATAATCTTCCTTTTCAACAATGCTATTTAACTTCTCCTTTCTTTTTGGGGAACAGTATTGAAAAATTGATTTCATAAAATACTAGTGGAGCAATAAATATTTTTAGAGCCTGTACTTTATTGTGCAAATCAATGACATCAGCCTTCAGGTCTTAAGCTTGCCTAGTCTTTTGTTTCATGACTTCTCATGCCCTATTTGCTGCCAATACTACTAGTCTTGTTAACCAAACTCCTAAATATTTTATTTTTCACATCCACTTAAATATGGGTATGTCTGAATCAGTACATGTAATCAGATGTAATTTACTGAAAGGGCCTTGGTTTTCCCTTCATTTATCTTATAATGCAATAGAGCCTGGAGAGATCAGTTGGCATAATGGTCGAGGTCTTCACCTCCTATGCACAAGGTATGATCCTGACCTCCGGCCAATGCCTGTTTGGAGTTTGCATGTTCTTCCTGAGCCTCTGTGGGGTTGCTCCCACCTCTGAAAACAGGCTGAGTGTTTCCATCTCAAACTCACCAATAAATAGAGCTGTGGGCAGCACCACAGACTATGTGGTGCCTTATGGGGGAAGACTTGTACAGGCCAACTGTTTTGGGCATCTACTGTGGTATACAGTATCCTCAAGAGAGGAGAATACAGATCACAGACTGTCTGCAGTGGCAGGGCTAGCCACCTGACTGTGTAAAATATGGCTTTAGGTGATTCGGTCAAGCAACAGAGCCTGAAAGTTTGCTAATTAATCACATATTAATGAAAAGGTTTTGTTACGTATTAGTGAAATAAAGAAAATCAGTGAATAATGTAGTTTTAATCTATTTCCCTGACCAGTTATATCCCTGCATTTGTGAAAGTCTTGCTTGTGTTGCCATGGTTCTAAATAAAGGGCAAAAAATGAAGGGTGACAATGGGTTCCCCTTTCCCCACAAACTCAGAGAATCTGACATCAAATCCAGATTCTATATTTGCAAATGAAACTCTGGACACTTAACATTACTCTACCAGTTTCTCTGGAAATACATATTTCGTTAACATTACTTCCACATATTTCTAACTTACTCAAACACGTTTTTGGCAACAAGACTGGCAAATTTCATAACATTATTATATGTTTGTTGAACCCACAGATCCAAATCTATTAAGCTTGGTAAGATTTTACCTATTTGGTTTGCCATTTTCAATGCAGTTTATAACCATGATTTGTAATCCTTTAACTTTACTGGGGCAATTTTTTCTTCAAGTGTTCAGTATTTGTTCTGGATATATGTAATCTATGTATTTTTCCATACCTTGTCAAATGTTATTTTTATGCACTGTAGCATATAATGACTTTTTAGAATTGCTTAAACACTTCTAATATTCTAGAATTTCTTGGTAGTATTTTGTTTGGGGCTCATTTATTTTTAATATTCCCTGCTATACCTTTTGCTGCCTTAAACAATGTACCAATAATTTCTGCATACTAGGTGTATTTTCAAAGTACAATACAAAGAGTTCAAGATGGCAAAGATAATGTAAATGTTTTCTCAAACATAAAAAACCCACACCTGTAAGGATGCTGTAGGGAAACTGTAAACCAAAAACTGGCACGACATTCCTTAGTACATATAAAATTTCATGTTTGTCTCAACAATAAATACAAAAAAGAGGTACTAAATATTTCAATTACATAGCACCTTCTGACTACTTTAATCAGTCACTTTTCTGCTTATAGCAATAAATAATTATAAATAATTAATTTGGAGCACAGTTCTGAATTACACTTAATAGTAATGTGGTTATTCAAACTATGGGGGAGTGATTTGTATTTAATAAAATCTGCTAATCAGTTTCTTTTGCATCTAATGAAGACACAAAATCATCAACTCTGACTGTGAACTATATAAATGAGTACTACAACCAAAAACATTCTTAAAAATAGTGCACAAGGGTGGCGCAGTGGTGCAGCAGTTAATGCTGTCACCTCAGAGCAAGAGGTTCTCCAGTTCGATTCTTAGCTGGGGTGCCTTCTGTGCGGAGTCTGCATGTCCTCCCTGCATTCGTGTGGGCTTTCCTCTGGGTACCCACATTCCAAAGACATGCATCTAGAGAGTGTCGCCCAGGGCCTCCACTGAAAACAGGCTCTGTCCTAGTCGGAGTTTACCGGTCAACAAATGTTAAATAAATAAAAATAATTGACCTGTATGCCTATACCAAGTGTTGCAGATGTGTCTGTTTTTACAGGGAACATGGGAGCAGTCCTTGGTTTTCAAGCATAGAGAGAATCAAATTCAGAACTAGTGGATAAAGCCTGCTACTATACAATGGAACAGCTTTCAGTGCTGTCTTAACGCACAGGCACAGTGGGCAGTTGATCGGGGGGGCCCCACTAGCATAGGTGCTCCCATGCTAATCTATGTATGTAGTGACTTGCTGTCAATAAATAAATAAACACTACACTATATGAAATTATAAATATTTGAATTATGAAAATTATAAATATTAGAAAGCGTTGTACAGTAGAGTGATCCTCTGAAACATCAATTCTCCTAATGCAGCCTTTCTAAAATGTCAATTAACTGAACAGTGTGTGTGTGCGCGTGTGTGTGTGTGTGTGTGTGTGTGTGTGTGTGTGTGTGTGTGTGTGTGTGTGTGTGTGTGAGAAATGCCCCATTTTTGGCTCAAGTAAACTGCTTTGCCTGGGGGGCCAATAATGCTTTTAAGATGGCCCTGATGGCTTTACATTCCATTTGAAGTATACTACACCCCAAAAGGAAGGTACAGTCTGTTATATTCCAAGTCTGACAGGCACAACGAAACGGAGGTTAATGTGGCTACTGAAACAGCAGAAGAGGTGCGCTTTTTTCACACTTCCTAGTCACAAAATTCACAAGATGTTTTTAAACACAGTTCCCCTGCAAATTATTTGAATGAATTAAAATTCATCTAAATGATACAGATGAAAATAGGACATACCCCTCCTTCATACTGGAAACTTCCTATACCTGCACTACGTACCACACTTAAGTAATACACTAAAAACCATGCAGTAGGAACGCACTGTCACCTACATAAGAATGAGCAGACTTGCGTCATCTGAGAGAGGTAAAACGTGAAGTCTGGATTATACAATGACATTGCTTAAAAATGTTAGCTTTTTTATTTAATAATGCCATTGTAATACAGCCAGAAACCATGACAGAATCCTACTTAATTGACATTTTTATCCACAGTTCATCTATAATTTAGTTATGGGGACCAGTAACATTTCCACCATGGGTAAAACAAGCAAAACTAACTGCATTGCCATAACTGTTCTTAATCCTCTGTGATGAGCTATCAAAGATTTCCTCTCTAATGCTCAGAGTAGTAATTATGATCTTTTATCCAATTCCATACTTCCACACAGGACTGAAACATTTTAGTCTCCACTATTTCAGTGTGTGGCACTTTCAGATGCCAACAGATCAGTGAATAAAAACAATTACTAAGCGTGGTGGTGCTGCGGTAGCGTTGTCGCCTCACAGTTAGACGTTGCCCATTCGATTCTCAGTTAGAGAGTCTTCTGTGTTACGACATGCGTGAGTGGGCGTTCCTTCGTTGAAGGTTGTGCGTTAGGCCCGGCAAGCCAGCACGTCAAAATCTACTGCCAATCATTAGCGGTCCGGAGCTCCGCTGCGGCGACCCCTAACCGGGAAAAGCCGAAAGAAACAAACAAACTAAGCATTTCCTTAGCTTACTGTACATCAAACTTCTGTTGAAGATCTACTTCCTATTTGTAGGATCACCTAAAAGGAGAGGTTGTAAAACACCCAGTTAAGGCTTCTGAAACAAAACATTATGTAATATCACCTCTCAAGCACCACTGTCAAAATTTCTATTAAAAATATATGTTCAATATTTCTAAATCATTTACTGCATGTTTAATAAACCAAACTCATTCCTTGATAGCAGGGCTGGTATAATGGTGACGGTCTACCTCCCAGATAAAAGGTACAACGTTCAGTTCTAACCACTAGCTAGATTTGTAACAATCGGCACACAAATAGTCTAGTATTTACCTACAAACCATTACATCATAGCCTGGTCTCCTGTCTTCACAGTTTACCTTCACTGTAAAGGTCACTTATGTTTACATCACATGCTGATCTTTACATAATGTTGCTGCATAGCTTCAGTAGTCACACTCCCCTGCGTTATGTAACTTTGACTTGCATATTAGTGTTATGTGACATTACATCAGTTTAAGACAGGACAAGCTGGTGTGATTTTCTTCACATTCTCCCAAGGGGCTAGCATTTCCAACTAGGTATAAGAATGACAAGACATGACAAGAGACTGGTGAAAAGTTAAGACATAAAATACAAAGAAATGTTGAGACAGGAAAGTAAACAAAGGCAATCAGCTTGGACCTCTTAATCAGGCACAGGAGCCCCCTAGCCTGAAGAAAGAGATCAAGCAAGATATTGAGTAGATCTGTGGGCTTTACAGTTAACAGCAAAAAAGAGTGTGGCAGTCCTATTATGGCATTCTATTCGATTTTCTTTCTTTTAGAAAAAAAGAATGCCTACCATGGAAGAGTTTTCTCTCTGTTAAACACATGCTAATGAAGGGCACTACAGACATCAAAAAATATTTAGCAAGAAGCAAAATGCTGCAAAGCTCACATATATAACCACAACAGTAAAATATCAAAAGGCTGTCAAAGACTGGCCTCCAGCTCATAAGTGTTCATTTATTTTATTTTGATGAACATTTATATTATGCATTAGTAGTCTGGACATTAAAGGAATACCTGACAATTTGAGCTTTAATCCAGAAGGACTAGCCCAGGTAACAATCTTTACTTAGAAAAATGCTGCCTTTCTTCTACTGCAACAGCGTTTCACAGCATCTCAGAGTTTTACTACAGTATCACATGCCTCTAAGGGCATAGCTCAAGGTCACTTTTCATTCTCTGCACTCATTCTTTCAAGCTAGACTCTTGTCTATTATTCCCTATGTGAATAATTTGGCATACATTTTTTTTTTTTTTTTTTTACAAAGTTGTGGCTTTTCACATTTGGCGTCTTTTACTTCAGTTTCATCAGGCTCTGCAAAACACTGGTCACCTTCTTCACTTCATTAACCAGTAGTCCTTCTGCATGGTCAGTTATTAATGATGACTGTGCTCATTTTGTAACAGAGTTTTGCAGCACTTTTAATAATTCAGTGCAAAATTACCTACTGCATCTTCTGGCGGAAGGCTGATATTGTCTGTGTACAGGTACTCCAAGAAGGCCCGGTATACTGGATAGGAAAAAGTGTTAATTTCCAGTACTTCCTCATTAAAGTTACTTAATATGGAACGAAATGGCTCACACCTTTGAAAACAAAAATAAAAAAGCATGTTACACAGGTACTTCTGGCATCATAACCCACTATTTAATTATTTAAATAGAGCTACTAAGGAGATTATCGAAATAGACATACCGCTGAATGACTTATGTCATCAGGTCAATAGTAGTGCTTGACTAACAGAATCACCCCCAAAATTTTGAAAAATCAGTACCATCAAGGTCAACATCACGGATATTCCTTATTCTGTATGTTTAAGCTATTAAATAAAAGTTTATTCTGTAAACTAAGCACAATATGTATTCAGGATGATTATATTACATATAAACTGGTACCAGAAACAAGAGAGAGAGAAGTTATGTGAATTCATACTGGCTGATTTTATGGTGTCACGTGCAGCAAATCCAGAGCATGGAACACAAGCCCAAGCCTCAGATTACAGCAAGTCCGATGTCCCTGCTCTGTCAATAACACCCACCATTTCTTTACAATGGGAGGTGCCTCAGTTTACACTTCATTTCTTTCCCAATCTGACTTTTCCTCAGCTGCCTAAAGCAGGCCTCATCTCTACGAAGCAAGGGACGTGACCAGTCCAACATTTTACAACCCTCCAGTAATGGCAATATACCAGACAGCCAAGAGGGAGGCTAAGTGGA
Organism: Protopterus annectens; assembly: GCF_019279795.1. NCBI lineage: Eukaryota > Metazoa > Chordata > Ceratodontiformes > Protopteridae > Protopterus > Protopterus annectens. The sequence continues at coordinate 554,471,468 of NC_056736.1, read as the reverse complement.
TAGGAAACTTTATGCTAAAAGAAAAACCCTCAGACACTAAAATGTATGGTCATTTCCTCACATAACTTCTGTATCTTTCTTTAGGATGTCTTCTGCAGGAGATCCAAAACATAAGATGGACAGTCCCAATCAGTAATCAAAAACAAGGGAAGGAGAATAATTAAAAAATATCAACTACAGAAAGTTGCAAATTGGCTGTTTTTAGGATTCACTGTAGTACATCCCTACCAAAAGGGATCCTTCCCCAGCAACATTATGTTACATTTACAATGACTGGTAAATATGTGCACAAATAAACTGTAGCTATACAGGCATTTTCTAAGAGTCAAATATGAATGAAATATCACTGAAGTAGCCAAAGATGTAGCTGTGAAGCATAAAATCACCTGCAGTAGATCTGCTATGCATCAATTATGCACTTTTTAATCCAGCTGACAACCAGATAGTGAATCAGTATTTCTCCTACGTTTTTAAAGAATCAATCTGCCATGTTTGGCTGATCTGGTTCTCCAACAGAATATCAGTTTTGGCATCTTGCAACATAAAGGAAAGCAAAGAGGCCCCTTATGCAGCAACCCAGAGATGAAAGAGTGAAGAGAGGATATCGTATCCAGTTTCCACTTATGACCACAAACAGGCTATTTGCTTAAAGATCCTATACTACACAAGATTATCTTGCCTGGAATATGTTATGCATCTGTCCATATTTTAACTTCGGAATTTAAGCAAAAATAAGTTGCTTATTGACAAAAATACTGCTCTTCACTTGTTAATGCATAATAGGGTAGTGATACAATCTTATGATACTCTGATATGGCCGCGTTTGAGAAATGGCCTTAATGCTACCAAGGTCAGAATACTGTTTGGAGATCCAAAAGGTTTGGTGTAGTGATTTGTACTAACAGGACTAAAGGCCTTGGATATTTTGGGTTAAACAAAACACCTATCCAACATGAAAGCACTAATGGTGATAGTCATAAATGGAGTACATATATTTAAATGTTGAAGACTAGCTACAGAAGTTGCACATCATGTGGTAGACTTTTCATGTAAAGTGGTCATTCTAATTAAAGACCTTATGAAGTTCAGTCACCATCCACAGTGTCTGTGTGTTGTTTACTCACCCATCCAGGTGTCAGAGTGTGCCAGAAGTGTGTGTGTAGGGGAAACTAAATGAAGGAATATATTTGTGTTCAAGAGTTTCTGTGTTTGGAAGTAAAGAAATAGAATTATCAGTAGAAAAAGTGTTCAGAATGTAAACATTTCAAAGAAGTTTATAAAAAAAAGTGTAAAATATGGATCCAGAAACTCAATGTATTCCTTTAGCAGGGACTGAGTAAACATGAAGCCTAAAAGGAATAACATACTGTTATTTCTGCATGCTGCTTGGTAAGAAAACTTAAAGGTATTTAAGCCTTGAACTATTCTTAAAGACGGGAGAAATAAAACAGCAGCACTTAAGTTTAAGAATTACTGTGAGCCTAGTAAGAATTTCCTATTAGCCAGCTATACGTTGTAAGGGCACAAGTTCCTACAAACACTACTAGTGAAATGGAAATTGAAATTGGGGTCAAAGACCGACTATGGAAAGCTATATGATTCAATAATAAAGAGGCAGAGGAGACTGTTTGATAAAATGATAAATCACTGGGCAGGCTATTAAAGGCAACAGACCCTGACCTTATCAAATGACTACTACAAGGTTAAATTAATTTAGTTGAGGAAATGGGTGTGTAAAAGATGAAATAAGAGTGAAATAAGAAGACAAAATAAGAAATGCATTCAGAATGTCTTGCAACAGTAATAGATATAAAAATGGATATATAAAAAAAGAGAGCTACGTGAGGAGGTACTCCAACAGCAATGCAGATAAGAAAAAAGCCATGACAGAAAGTCCTGTCCTGTTTTTAATAAACTCTGCAGAATCTGTGTAGAAAATGACATTTTCAAATGTACATAAAAGAAATGACAAGTGTTTTCAAAAGAACTTGCATGATGTTGAAAAAAAATGAAAAGACCTAATACCAAATGCACAAGAGGCACTGAGATGACAATACTAACCAGACTGCTGGCAAGAAATGCCAAAACTTAATAGCAAAATGATGAATTCAAACAAAGCACAAGTGCAGAATGTAATATTTTGTCTTAAGACAATTTTAAAGCATAGAAATCTCAATTTATTTAATGCAGTGGCTTTTGTATCTTAGGTGGCTTGGCATGTGGATAATGAGCACATAACTGAAAAGTTAATATCTAATTGCAAGGTACGCATAGTTTATCACATTTTTGGTACTCGACCTATTACTGAAGTTACAGATAAAAGTCAAGTGAATTGGACTACAACAGGGACATTTCCATGTCTAGTTCTCATTCAAATAATTTTTGATGCCAAGCATCTATTTGGACAAATCATGATTTACATATTCCTTGGATTTCTGTTCAGCCTAACAATACATGTTTACCTAAAAGGTGAAATATTTGGTGAAATCTTTAATAAAAGTAACTTCTTTCTTAAATATGCTTCTTTTTAAGCATGCTTTGTGGAGGGCATCTTTTGGTCTGGTTGGGACTGGATGGTATGTTACATGAGTTTATATCTTATTTGAAACATAAAACAGTGTTTTTAAAATATACACCTTTTTTAAAAGTGTTGACTTTCTAGATGCATGTGTATTAAGTAATAGTTTGAGTACCAAACTTTATTCTTTTTGCATTCTTTCTTATAACGTGCTCATCTTTGTTTTTAATCTGTTTTATGAAGAATTAAACTGATTTTATATATATCTGGAAGCTTTGGGAGTTGTGCATTCAACAACAATATATTTTGCTGTGCTATGGTTGGTTATCTGTTTTTGTTTGGATCGAAATAATACTACCCTTGAAAGCTCTGAAATGGGCATGATCAACAAACTAAAATCATGTGGCTATGGGGGTGTTCACCCACTTACAATTTTGAATGAATCAGCAAATTTCTATACTACTGAAACCAAACGCATAGATTTGTGTGTGTTTGGAGATTCCATCTTCCTTTTGCTTTCTCAACACTTCACAGCTTTACAAACAGATTTTACAATGGAGTCTTCCAGGACTTTAACTTGTAGATGTACAAGGTATGATGCCCACTTTATGGACTGACATTCAGTCATACAAAAATATATCATCAGTATCGGCATTAATGATTTGGTATCTGTTCCCATAAACCACCTGAAAGAATCTTCTCAAAGTTGTTTGAATTTTGTATTTCTAGAATTGCTGAATTATTGTGAAGTGAAAATTCCCTTTTCTTAGCCCGAGTATGAGTTTATGCATGTACAACTAATAACTGGTTGAGGAAGTTCTGCTTGAACTGCAACTTACTGGAAAGACACAGATATTGATAAGTCTGTTCAGTTCTAACCAACAGCATCTTCAGTTAAAATGAGAGGGGACAAACAGATGACAACAAAAGTCAGAAAGCCATTAAATACTATTTTAGGCCAATAATCTGACAAAGAAGCCATCAGAAAACTTGATTACCTTGTGAAAGGAGACTAAACAAATGCCTGAAGATCGGCTAATAAAAGTAATGAACTGGAAGGAATTGCAACTTGAGACAATACCGAGGTTATATCTGTCACAGAAGCTTGCAACACCCAACATGTCAGACTATCTGGTTACACTGAAATTAAGAGTTTATGTAATACATCTAAAGTTGGGGGAAGTTCAGGGTAACTTGTTTCGTATGGATTCAGACTCGTAGATTTTGACTTTAAAATTAAATAATTTAGTTGATATCAGAATTAAGGTCAGTGGCAGCTATTCCAGCCCTAACATGAATGTGAAGTAAGATCAACAATTTATAGATGTAATATAATTTCAAATGTCTATATCTCCTTTACTCTTGGGTGACTGGCTATCCCAAAATAAATTGACAGAGAGATATACATCTTCTACTTATTCTGACTTAGAATTTCTTAAACTTGGTCACTGTAAGGGACTAGTGCCATCAGAGTTATTTTTCAAAAAGAGGCAATAACATGTTAAATTTATCTCTCACCAACAGTAATGGGGTAGCTAGAAATGTCAAGGCACAGCCAATTAAGGTAATCAGATAATATTTCTATGACATTCAATAGTTCATCAATATAAGTTGTATAGTTATCGATCAACTTACACGATTATAACCAGCTTATTTTCAAACTAGTAATTTGTGTAAGTTCTGCACACTGTTGAGTAATACTAGAAATAGGAATAAATACATTACAAAGATAGTCAGACTACGGCATTGTTTTCTGGATAAAATTAGATACTCTGTAAATCTGATTATATTTAAGACAAGACTGGATACCTAGGCAGTGATAAAAAATGCTGATAATTTAAAACCTGTACTTCTTGATGGTTTTTCAGGTCTAAACACAACTATCAGAAGCATGAACTTCCTCTAGTTTATGGCACTGTATGAAGAAGGGAAGCTATACCCAACACAGTTGCTATGACCGCAACTCTACTCAGTTTCCCCTGCTCAGACAACTGACAAACTAGTTTTCTGTCAGAGTATATGGAGTATTCTACTGGGCACTGTGTTTGTCACACATCTGTGAAATACATCCTGTGTGCCAATGAACTGCCAATGTCCACTGCAGCCAGATTTTGTGGTCTATGAACTAGTAAAATCGAAGCAGTATTCTCTCATGGCTACTGGATTACCCCTATCCCTTCAAATTATCCAAGCATCTAAACTGTGCCTTCAAGACACCAATACCGTATATTTCTTTGTGCACCCATCCCCCTCCTTTATCCCTCTACTTTTCTAACCAGTGGCAACACTGGAAAATGCCTTTATCTGGGGAAGCAACGGGTAGGGTACCATTACCCATGGGATGTATTCTCTGACTGCTGGCAGCTCACTGTTAAACCCATATCCCAACACCAGTGTGTGGGTGTTTCTTTGAAAATGCCTGTATTACATGCTTGTTCAAGTTGGCAGGGCACTGAAATGCAGGTACTTAAATTGCTTGGGTGGCCGATTCATAGGTGTACATTAGCTACTGAAACAATTTGGCAGTGCACGCATGACTAGGGATAAGCTCCCCAATTAAATTTTGATGGAACTGTCAAGCCACAGAGCACTGATCACACCTCCTTTATGGTCAGTTCTTCTTTCACTGCATTTTCGTTATGATAAGTTCTGGAGCCCCTTCTTCTATGTCACTTGAATATTACAAATGTCCAGAGTCTCTTATTTTCATCTGACAGTAGTGCTTGTGACACTTGTGGCTGCACTTCAAACTGGAACTTTCACAGCTCAGTCAAGTATAACACACAGCTAAGATTGCTAAATCCGCAAACAGATCTTTTTAGAAGTGGAATATGTCACTCTGCACCTAAACTGGGAGGGGGTACTCACTCAGCCCCTGCAACTTATATATATCAACCTCAAGAGCTCATTATCCCTAGAAATAAATAATTCCCGAGATAGTACAGAAACATTGAGATTGCACTAGCTCCAGTACTGCACACGAGTGAGATTTACACTTTTCAGTGCAACAGTTTTAAGCCTGGTACCCCCCTGTGAAACACATTACTGCCATGCAGCGCAACTCTGCATATCTAAGCAGTGAGAGTTGTGCTGCTTGGTGATATTTTTCTCAATGCCAGTCATAAGCTATTTCCAAGATTTAATGTATAAATCTGACAAAATATTTGGTCCTAATTGACAGAGAAAACAAATGCATGACAGGATATATGAATTATACCTAGGAATAATAAAATGCAAAAAAAAGTAAGATATTTGACTTGGCAGCCAGGAATGGTGGCTAGACTAGAACAAGCAGGACAGTTGTGCCATCTACACTGCACACCATAACAGAATTTCAGAAGAGAGGTTACCAGACGTGTTCCATTATCATCCTGAAAGTACACTGCATATTTGTAAATATATCAGACACATTTCTCTCATTTCAAAGAAGCCATTTTATATTTGTAAACTGTTATTCCAAGTCATCTGACATAATAAAGTTGACAGACTCAACAAGAGCAAGTGTTCCTAAAGCATTAAAACCTATATTCTTAAGGCAGGTGATGCCTGCTGTTGTTTTATTTGACAGTGGTCCAAATACAAAAGCCATGACTTGTGAAGTCAGGCGAGAGTGGGAGTTCAAGCACATCATGACAAATCCATTTGAGTGTAATTAACAGAGACTACTGGAGAGAAAGTACAGTTGTGACAATGATGAATACACTACAGTAGTTTATCTACTTATTGCAAATGCAGATGTTTTGAGTGTCTTCACTGTTGCAGTAACAACCTTTGGGATTTCCTATCACAGCAGTCCTTGGCTAGCCTTAACACCGGAGACTTGATTCCTCCCCCCAGGTCCAACAGCTGCTCTCACATCCAACATTAGGAAATAAAGGTCACTGGCCGCTGCTATTTCCTCAGTTGTTTCTTTTCCCCAGGCCAAAGCCCCTCCTCTCCTTAGCCCCTGGTAGGGAGCACAACCTGCTCAGAACTGTCCCCAGAAGAGAAGAATCTTAAAAAAGGGGAGGGAAGCCAGCTGGTTATGGCAGAAAAACCCTAACAAGGAGCAAAGTATCCACCTCAACTTATACAGAGCAACATAGGAGATGGAGTGAAGGAACAGTTAGTTACTGCAACACTCATTGTGCTTCACTGTTGCAGTAGTAACTTTTGGGAAGATTGCTAGAGTTTACATGGGTGGGATGAATGTATGGAAGGGCATAACTGGGAGGATGAGATGCTGAGGTGAGTCTATCCCAAGCCCTGGAAACAAAGGCCAAATTGTAGTTTTGGGGAAAAAAATGTACACTGAGGGCCAAGTGGCTTCCTCCATGGGCATCTGTCCTAGAAAGGCAGAAGGAGCTGCTGTAATTCTAGTGGAGGGAGTCTTTATGTGATCAGATGGGTCTACTTCTAATGATCGACTATCACATAGCTGATTTTCATATAACTGAGACGAAAAGAACAAAACTGTAGAATGAGGGTAAGTAAAACATTTGTCTGACGTGCCCTGTTCTCCACTGTAATGCAATCCCAGAGCAGGTATATTTAGTTGGAGGGGGGTGCAGCCCCCCCCACCTAGGTGGGTTATACTTACCTCAATGTGAGATTTGTTAACAGTCGGACCCGTATTTCCTTACCCTAGTGAAATTCGCTGTTCAGGTTTCTGCAGTTTCGTTCTTTTCGTCTTGGTCATTTGAAAGTTGGCTATGTGACAGTCGATCATCAGAAGTAGTCCCGATCAGACACCTTCCCATGGTGCTTATAACAGAAGTCAATGCAATTAGAGAGCCACTTGGAGTCTGTTTGCAGACAGGATTTCCTTCTATTTTTTTTTTTTTTTTGCAAAGGTTCAAATAACTGTTCAGATTTTTTTCTGGTTCTTTGTTTTGTGCAAGTAGGACTTGTGTGCATCCAGTGAATGCAAGACTCTTTCCCTTTGTTCTGCGGATTAGGAAAGAAGACAGTAAGTGTGTAGCCTGGTTGAGACAGACATCTGAAACTACTTTGGGGATAAAGAAGGATTGGCTCACATGATAGATACCCTTTTTCAAAATTAAGAAATGTTTTCTAACAAGAATGTTTGCAATTTGGAAATTCGTCTAGCAGACAGGGCTACCAGCAAGGCAGTTTCCAGGTGATGAACTTGGGGTCAGAGGAGGAAAAAGGCTCAAATGGGGGGAATAGTTAGTCTAGAACAAGTTTTAGATCCCAGGAAGTGGAGGGGGTCTTAGGTGGATGATACGCTTGAGAAACTACTTTAAGGTAGGGTGGGTGCACAGGTAGGCAATCTGAATTAAGGCATGCATGAATTTTAATAGGATAAGGAATGTACTTTAGAGTAGAGCTCTGCAAGGTAAGATAAGACCGGAGCAATTGAGCTTCCAATAATTGCTGCCCTTTAGATGGGCACCTTTGAGAGAATTTTATCCATTTTGAGATGTGTGGTTTCCTTGTGCTGGGTCTGTATGCTTCTGAGAAATAATACATTGTCCTTTGCAAAGAATAGTCTTGGCGGGTATGAGGATTATAATCTTATTCACCCTGCCAACTTGGGAGTCACCAAGTGGGTGTGCATGGTGGCTACCCCTCTTTTACAACAGAAGATCCACATCTAATGAAAATATCAAAGACTTCTCCCTGGCCATGCTGTGGAGCATGGAGAAAGTGCTGTCTGTGGCAGAAGTTAGCTACTAGGATCACCCTCTGTCTGTCCTCCCTGATTTCTTGATATACTTTGGGGATGAAGGGGAGGGAAGGTGTACAGAAACAGACCTCGCCAGGGGAAGGAGAAGGCACCTATCTCCATGTTAGGCCCTTTCTGTTCTGTCCATTTTCTTTTGAGGCAAATAAGGTCTACCTCTTGCACATCCCACTTGTCTGCAAGTCTGTGAAAAAAACTAATCTTTTTAGCATCCCTTCATGCGGATCTATCACAGACCTGCTGAAATGGTTTAACAAGTTTTCTGTCCCTGGAAGGAACAGAGACAATAAAGACAGTCCCATCTCCTGTGCAGTCTTCTAAAGTTGCATGGACATATAGCACAGGGGGGAGATATGTACCCTCCTGCCTGTTGATATACCACATCACTGTTATTGTCTGTCCTTATGAACAGAGTACTTGATTTCCACTTTTCTTTGAATGCCACATAACTTCTGTGCATAACCATCATTTCTTTCAAGTTAATATACTTATTTATGAATGAGTTGTCTCATTAGCCTTGCACCCTCATATCTTCTGAATGTGTTCCCCACTCAAGATCCAAGCTATGTGCAGTGATTACATAGGATCCTGCCTGAATAGTAAAGGGGACTCCTGGGTTCAAGTTTCAGAACTCTATTCATCATAGGAGTTCTTTCTTCATACAGGGGAATACAGTTGCATTGAAGTACAAGGTGTGTTGGTGTTGACACCACACACACTTCAAACACTACTGGATTTTTCTCTTGTATCTAAACAAGGGTATCATAAAGGTACAGGAGGCCATATACCTCAGCTTTCTGATGAGTTCCTGTGCTGGGACAGTTTCCTGCTGCATGACTGATGGGACATACTGGCTAAGAAAGATGAGCTTTTCATCTGGAAGAGTGTCTTTGTGTCCTGGAGTCCAGCACACTCTGGTGGAAGGTTGGTGGCTGGACTTCTCAAATTGGGTGAAAATCCCAGATCTGACAGGCATTCCATGGTCTACTGGAGTGAAGAACTTAATTCCTTTACAGTGCTTGCCTAAATGAGTCTAGACAGTGGTGAATGTGTATGCTATTTGTAATGCAGAAAGCAATTACTGGAGCCAGACATGTGGGAGCAGTAGAAGAAGCAAAAAAACAATGCACAAAATTAGCAATGAGTACTCCTCGCCATGAAGCAAAGTTATCTTGTGTGCTCTCTCACTATTGGGATGTGGAGACAGGCATCCTTCAGGTCCAAAGTGACCACAACCTAAGAGCTATCAAAGGGAAAGTGTTTTGCAAGGAGAGTATTTTGAATTTTGGGACAAATAAGAAACTGGTTTAGCTTTGAAAGATCCACGATGGGCCTCCAGGATCCTTCCTTTCTTGGGCCCAGAAATCTGCAGTAAAACCCTGTTCCTACTTCTTTTAAAGGAAAGAGTTCTATGGAGCCTGTGCCTCTTAAGAGATGTCCTCTTGGAACTGGAGATATGCCTGCAAAGCTTATCTTGTACACTAACCTTATGACACTTGAAACCCATTTGTCTCGAATAATATTTTGTCAAGGTTTTAGGAAGAGGGAGGCCCTGCACTCCTTAGCCTTTTAGATGGGAGAGGTTATGGATAGGATGTTCTGGCTGGGGTCAGGGTGGTGCTTTTCTGAGTCATGTCTGCTCACTTCTGAGCTCCTGGGACTGGATCCTTCCAGGCCAGGTTTTAGGGTCAGCATGCCACCCTCTTGGGTGCTTATCTTTCGTGTTCTTCCTACTCTTGGTTTTGAACTGACCGGCAGGAAAAGATCAAGTTTATTAGGGCAGTTTTTACTGAAACTAAGTGGTCGGACATGCAGAAAGTCCTCAGCCTTCTCCTTCAGTCTTTTGAAAAAACACTGTGCCTGGGGTCAAAAAGAGGAAAGCCTTGTCCAAGGGGACATCAAAGATTTCTGCATTAACATGGATGGCAGACTGCTCTCTAAGCCAAGCATGTCTCATGGCTTATTGTTAATGCAGCTACCTATACTGAGTCAGAAGGTACAGCAAACCTACTGGGCAGCAAATTCCTCTCCAACTTTATCCCTCTCCCCCTCGACCTTCTACTGGGAAATATCAAATATAACTCCCTCTGCTGTCAATACTGAGCAGCTCCTTAATGCTCTAAGGCCAAGAACACTGCATCAATGGGCCCCAGCCAACATCTCAGGATGTCTTCTAAACAGTATGAAACATTACCTATCAGACCCTCTTTAACAGCTATTTAACTGTAGCCTCCAAACATGCTTTGTGCCTCATGACTGGAGAATAGCAACAGTCATCCCTCTGCACAAAGGTGGGTCATCTACAGTCCATGGAATCTACAGACCCGTAAGTCTTCCAAGTCTTGTATGCAAAATCATGTAAAGAATTATCATGGAAATGATTAGTAATGACAAAAGAAACCTTCAGACACTGGACCCAACCCAATTTGGTTTGGTCAAGGGCAGGTCATGCCTACTCAACCCAGTGGACTTCTATGAGAAGGTAACCAAAGCAATGGATGATGGCAAAATGGTTCACACTGCCTACCTTGACAAAGCATATGACACAATACCCCCCCAACTTGGGCATTGCTAAAACTCCAGAGGTTAGGTATAAACCCTTATGTCACCCGGTGGATACTCAGCTGGCTCACAGACAGGACTGAGGAAGTTAGAATTGGGGAGTCCACCTCTACAAAAAGGCCAATCACAAGTGGAATCTCTTATGGATCAGTCCTGGAACCGCTTCTTTTTGGAATTTACTCCTCTGAAATAAAGGCCAATGTCAATAGCCTCTAGATGACTAAATACGCAGATGATTGCACATTAGGAGCAGTCATATATTCCCGCACTGACAGAAATGTTCTCCAGGAAAGCCTGACACAGACAGATAACTGGTCTCAGAGCCATGCATTAAAACTAAATTCCAAGAAATGCATAACAGTATCTTTGGGAAGTCATCCACCCATTGTAGCCATCATATTGACAAAACACCCCCTAAGAGTTGACTCAGTAGTCATGGACTTGGAGACACATACAGTAATCTAGCCTTTGAACATCATGTGTCTACTAGTGAAGAAATCATTCTATGTTGTGCAAGTTATAAACAAAGGTATGACATCTACGTCTGAAGAAGTCATTGTTCCACTGTATTCAGCATTCATCAGACCTATTATTGAGCACAACGCTTTCTATGGTATGTACCTAACTAGGCATATCCAACAACTGGAATATCCACAGAGGTTCCTCACTAAAAGAATGCAGGGCATAAGTAACATGTCCTATGCAAACAGATTCAAGGCCCTATCCCTGTATCCGGTCTCCTTTGAGGGGAGAGCTATGCCTGGCATATAAGGCATTCTCAGACCCCAGACTGACGGACCTCCTGCATATCTACAAAACAAACAGCACTGATTACCCATTCTAAAGACTTAAACCTTGCCTGTGATATAAACAGAACCTGCTGGAGAGACAGGTATGCATCCCAGAGACTACCGCATCTCTGGAACAGGCTCTCCCATCCATTTGAAGCAGAGTTCCTCCCTAACCCAATTCAAGAGTAACTTCAGCAACTGGATGGGGAATAGGAAATTCATCCCTGGTTTGGCACCTGTGTCTCTAATAAACACAAGCAGCCTGTAAATGGTTAATCTTCCATGCCCCGTACTTGTAAATGTTTCATCTCCCAAGTCCCTGCTTACACTTACCAAGGGTACCAGAACTTGCCAGAGATTTGGGGTGCATGGATAGGCTTAAAAAGGCCCTTGTGGTTGTAGCCTAGTGAACACCTTTGAAGCTGTGAGGTACTTGCCCACGTTCAGACTTCTAGAGCAAAGAAACATTACAGAGTGCACTTAATAACCTGAAAGCTAGTTTTGCAGAGATCTAGCAACTCTTTTTTGGACAGCCTCGTCTTCCATCCCCTCAATCTTCCGTTTCTTCTGGTCCAGAATACATTCCTGCAATTTAACCATTTGGAAATGGAAAATCAAGGCACGCATAGCCAGGACAGCTGCAGTACAGGTCTGAAAGTGGCAATTAGGCTAGGGTAAGCCAACAGCAGCCTTTTAATGCTTTGTCTTGGGCCTTATTCTGAGTTTGTCATGGTGGATACTGCCCTCCCTTCAGAAGCCTGCTTATGGGAGTTGGAACCTGGTGCCTTCCTTAGTACCTATGGACAAAACTATTGTGATGAGCTACAAGTGGAAAACTATCCAAACAGTGAAAAACATTAAAACATGGCTGCAACAATAGCTATAATGACAGTTTTCTCACAATTCAGGAATATTGCACTGCAGGGAGTAAACCTCCAGTTTAAATGAGCAGAAAACAGAACAGTAGTTAATTTGCCTCATCTATGTTGCAGATTTGTGAAAATGAAAAAAATAAATAAATAAAATAAATGCTGGAATGAAATCAGCAGCGAAATAAGTACTATGATAGAAGCTGTTGAAAATTAATAGATTTAAAGGTCGGAGATAATACAAGAATGCAAGAGCCATGGAAAATTCACAACTTGAAGGTGAAGTGGGTGATCAAGTAGTAGATACCTGTACTATGTGGTTCACAGGGAGCAAGCAAAACTGTACAAGTGAAATTGCACACAAATGTGCAAGAAAAATGCATCAGCATTCCAGTCTGAAGTGGCATCACAAGTGTCAAGACCACTACTGTCACAAGAAAATAAACCGTGACAGTTGTGATAGTCAATTGATCGAGGAAAAAAAAAAAAAGAGAGAAATCAAGCTTCAGAACTTGTAAGGAAAAATGCAGTGAAGAAATAACTGACCACAAAGGAATATCAATTACGTAAATAGTCCTGCATGGAAGCCCAATTAAAGGGGCACTATCTCAGATTTTTTGCTAGAGGAGTTTGTTTACATTTGAGTACTCTACGTCACATGTTCAGTTAGAGGCAAGGTTTTCAACGAGCCTTTTTAGCATACTGCAGGTCAAATTACACAAACTCTCAGTGGGGGTTAGAGAAAGTGCTTAGAACTTACAGTTGCAGTCAGTTTGTCCTTTTCTGTTTTCCTTCCCCCACTCATGAGCAATTAGATTAGCTGAATGACTGGATTTTACTCAGCTAGAGACGCTATCTTGTCACACACAGACCTGGAGCCTCTTTAGCAATGAAGTGACGGCTACTTTACTATGTATTTGTTTTTGCAAAACTGATTCTAATAAGTATTCAAGCCTAGGCAATAGTATTTTTCATGCCTGTTGCTACAAATCTTTTCCCCTCCACCAGCAATTATTTTTCATACAGTCTGTTATGAGTATTCCTTGTTAGCGTGTGTGCGCGCGCATGTGTGAGAAAGTAGGTGCGCTTTTATAATCTTACAGATTTTCCTTCATTTTACAGCACAGCATTGCTTTGGACAGTTATGCCTTGCAAAGAAACATTGGTTCATAGGTTGGTACTAGGCTATCGGCCCTACAAGCCTAGCCATAACAATTCCCTGGAAATTTCTTCCCACAATATTCACTTCCCCGGCCCCTTGTCTACCAGGGCGACTGATGTGATCCCTGGGGTGAATTTCCTATCTCCCATCCAATCATCAAGGTTTCTTTTGAAGAGGGCCAAGGAGGCGCTCTGCTTGACATGTATGGGCAGTCTATTCCAGAGTATGGGGAGTCTGGGTCAGGAACCTATCCCTCCAGCATGTTTTGTTCATTGTGATGACAAGGTTTACTAACGAATGTCCAAATATTCTAAAAGAATAACATATTTTGCATCTTTTCTCTAAAAATGTCATGCAGCTTCACTGTTCTAAAAGTATTTTCTCATTAGCTGATGCTGCATGTTGTCCTTCGGAAATCACACTATAACTATTTGTTTAATAGTGATTCCATCCTGCTGGATTTCTTTTCTCACTTTTTTCTATCATTCATTGTGGTAAAATGTTTTCAACTTTCACATCTTTCCTGCCTGTTTGACTGCAGTACAGTTAATTTACACTGATTAGCATTTGAAAGCTGAATCAAATGCAGTCTATACATTTCACCATATACTTTTCTATATTATAGTAGGTAAATTACAGGGGTACTTTTACTAAGGCAGTAAAATTTAAGTGTTGCAACCAAAATATCATGCCATCGATAACACTATATTATGTATGCATGTATGTAAAACAATCGACTTTTATATTCATGTGGTTTGAAAATAACAGCCTCTACATGTGTTACTGACAGACTTGAAATTCTAGACATTCTTGAATGTCTATAAATTTCAGATATGATACATATCTGATAATGCAGGTCGCAGTTCACAGACCTATAAATCACGTCTGTACATAGGCTACATGATAGCATCACATAACACAGTGTTGCTTAGTTCAAAACCTAAAAACACGTACAGATGCAGTACTGTTATCCTGGAAGATTAGCAGGACATGAATGACCAACATTTACATAAGGTCTGCCAGTACACTTCTGGATGACCCAAACCATACAAACACACCCAAGCCCTGAATGAGAAATACTCTTACACAAAATGTATTGTCTAGACAGCTAGACTGCAGATATCATGCCAGTGACAGAACAGTGTTACCACTCAGTATGTCACCATCTGGTGATTGCTCTCATTGCTATGACTGCATATCTCATGTCAGTGACAGAACAGTGCTCCCACATAGTATGTCACCATCTGGTGACTGCTCTCATTGCTATGCACTGATAAGATGTAAAGTGCTACACCCCATACCTGAATGCATCAAATGAAAACAAGGACGTGTTGTCTCAGTCCAAGTATAGGACTGCCATATTTGTCAAATGTCCACTACAGTACACACAAGGTATGGTCAAGTGTGTTGATTTTAGGTCTATGCAAATGTCTGACATAATGCTGAGGGTCAGTTAAACATTAAAGGGTAATGTAGCCATAATGACTTATTATGGAGTACAAAAATATTATGCCAGGTAGTACAACATTTATACACTGTATACACAGTTTTCTGTCAATTCACTTTCCCAACAATACAAACAGTTCTGCTATTATCCTACAGTGTGGAATTATACTTTTAGTACATCTGGGTGTTGACTAGCCTGCATCACATTACCGTACTGTCCTTGTCTTCCACTCTGTTATCCACACCCTCATTTTGTGTAACTACCTCTAAATTGAATCAATAATGTGTTCTGAGCATATATCTATATACAGTGTGTGTGTGTGTGTGTATATATATATATATATATATATATATATATATATATATATATATATATATATATATATACATATATATATGTATATATATACATATATATATATATATATATATATACACACACATATACATATACACACACACACACACATACATATATATATATATATATATATATATATATATATATATATATAGGTGTGTGTGTGTGTGTGTGTGTGTGTGTGTGTGTGTGTGTGTGCAATTAATAATCAATGAATTTGTCCAAAACATTAAACAAACTCATTGGTGACTATCATCATCACCACATAAATCATCTAAAATAGTAATAGCAAATGTAAAACATGATTTGTAACTCAGTTTGTACCTGCATATTTACATATTTATCTCAATATTTACTTTGACAGGCATACACACACACACACACACACACATATATATATATATATATATATATATATATATATATATATGGGTCCACTTTGTAAATTCGAAATACTGAAATCTCGAATTTCAGTATTTCGAACTTACAAAGCCGCAGACTCACATTTATGAAACTGGCAGAAGCATGAAATTCAAAATACCGAAGCATGGATATTTTGAAGTTCTGCTTCCGGTGGTGCGGTAATTGGAAGTTTTGATTTAGTTTTGGTAAGTTTGTGTGTGTAAGTATGTTGGTTAGGGGTTTAGTGTGTGTTGTGACTGTTATGTGTGTGTTTGAGGGATTGTAAGATATGTGTGTGTGAGTTTCGTTTGTTTCTGTTTGCGCTATCTCGGAGTTAGAATATATAAGTAGGGGGTTGTGGGGGGCACAGCCCACCACATGGGGGGCCTTCTTACATGTAGTTTAGATGTATTTGTTTGATTGTGGGGGGAGTTTTGTATATGTTTATGTGTGTACTGCATGTGTAGCGTAGGTGCGGGATTTTGAATTTCGCGGTTGAATGTTTTCGAATTTATGAGTTGTGGTTGGGTTTTCGGCTTTGTGGTTTCGAAATACTGAAATTCGAGCTTTCAGTATTTCGAAATTACACAGTGAACCCATATGTATATATGCTAATCTTTATGCTTTTTTGCCTGAGTAATGTGCATGCATATGCCTATGTGTATGTATGCACACAGGCAATTTATTCACATATGTATACATCTTATAATTAACATACATGGTTGATACTAGCATCAATTGTCACACATACCAAAATAAAATATTTTCATGTTCACCCACAAATATGGTACTTATGAAAGTATACATTAATGACCACACAAATTCACACTCGTGATTATGCTACATATATCTCTGAACTGGATATGCCTTGCATGCATACCTCTCAACTATACAGATTTTTGCAGAATGTCCAAATTTATGCCTCTTATTTTTAGTCTGTTTCTCAAAATTGTGCTTTTCTGGCAAATCACTGAGGACTGTAGCCACAAAATAATGACAGACACTTGAGTTTCAGACTTAATACCCTGCAGGAAAACCATGCTAATGCAAAACCTGTTATTCTATCAATTTAAGTTTGTAAAAGTAATATTTAAAAAATGTCCCTATTTTTGGGCCTTTGTCCCTCCATTATTTATGGCTTTGTCCAGATTTCTTGCTCTAA